>NC_061074.1:9539520-9574520 GCF_021917145.1 Hypomesus transpacificus | reverse complement strand
TAGACACCAGGTGGGGTGTAGCTGTGTAGACACCAGCTGAGGTGAGGTGTAGCAGGGTAGACACCAGGTGGGGTGTAGCTGTGTAGACACCAGGTGAGGTGTAGCTGTGTAGATAGCAGGTGGGGTGTAGCAGGGTAGACACCAGCTGAGGTGAGGTGTAGCAGGGTAGACACCAGCTGAGGTGAGGTGTAGCAGGGTACACACCAGGTGAGGTGAGGTGTAGCAGGGTAGACACCAGCTGAGGTGAGGTGTAGCAGGGTAGACACCAGCTGAGGTGAGGTGTAGCAGGGTAGACACCAGCTGAGCTCTCTCTCCCCCAGGTGTGGGACAGCTACGGCCGTCTCCTGTACTCCTCGTCTCCTCATGACTACCCCATCACCTCCGTCTCCTGGGCTCCTGATGGAGAGGTGTTTGCTGTCGGCTCCTTTAACACCCTGCGCCTGTGTGACAAGACTGGGGTAAGAACACCCTCCACACACCCCCTAACACCCTCCACACCCCCTAACACCCTCCACACACCCCCTAACACCCTCCACACACCCCCTAACACCCTCCACACACCCTAACACCCTCCACCCACCCCCTAACACCCTCCACACCCCCTAACACCCTCCACACACCCCCTAACACCCTCCACACACCCCCTAACACCCTCCACACCCCCTAACACCCTCCACACACCCCATAACACCCTCCACACACCCCCTAACACCCTCCACACACCCTAACACCCTCCACACACCCTAACACCCTCCACCCACCCCCTAACACCCTCCACACCCCCTAACACCCTCCACCCACCCCCTAACACCCTCCACACCCCCTAACACCCTCCACACACACCCTAACACCCTCCACACACCCCCTAACACCCTCCACACACCCTAACACCCTCCACCCACCTCCTAACACCCTCCACACACCCCCTAACACCCTCCACACACCCTAACACCCTCCACACACCCCCTAACACCCTCCACACACCCTTACACCCTCCACACACCCCCTAACACCCTCCACACACCCTAACACCCTCCACCCACCCCCTAACACCCTCCACACACCCCCTAACACCCTCCACACGCCCCCTAACACCCTCCACACACCCTAACACCCTCCACCCACCCCCTAACACCCTCCACACACCCCCTAACACCCTCCACACACCCCCTAACACCCTCCACACCCCCTAACACCCTCCACACACCCCCTAACACCCTCCACACCCCCTAACACCCTCCACACACCCCCTAATACCCTCCACACACCCCCTAACACCCTCCACACACCCCCTAACACCCTCCACACACCCTAAAACCCTCCACCCACCCCCTAACACCCTCCACACACCCCCTAACACCCTCCACACACCCCCTAACACCCTCCACACCCCCTAACACCCTCCACACACCCCCTAACACCCTCCACACCCCCTAACACCCTCCACACACCCCCTAAAACCCTCCACACACCCCCTAACACCCTCCACACACCCCAACACCCTCTACACCCCCCTAACTCCCTCTACACCCCCCTAACACCCTCTATACCCCCTATGATCTGGTTAGGGTTTGAGTTTAGATCTAATTAGTATGAAATTGACTTTTTTAAGCAGAAGAGTAAATGGGCTGGAGAGAGCTGTGCGCTGACACAGCTGTCGACCACTGACAGAGCTACACAGTGGGAGTGTGTGTATTGATCCGTGAGTGTGTGATTCCGTGCTTGTGTGTGTATTGATTAACGTGCTGTGTCTGGGCGTGGGCGTGGGCCTGGGCGTGGGTCTGGGCGTGGGCCTGGGCGTGGGCCTGGGCGTGGGCCTGGGCGTGGGCGTGGGCCTGGCGCTGCGAGGGTTAAGTCCGTGGAGGAATCACTGCTGTAACTAGTGTGACTAATATCTGCTGCCCTGAGACCACAACACCATGAAACCTGCCTCTTCACAACATGCTGCCCCTGTTACTCTCTGTTCATCACTCTGTTTCAGTGTGCATGTGCCCATATGCCTGTGAGTGAGTGAGTGAGTGAGTGAGTGAGTGTGTGTCTGTGTGTGTGCGCGCGCGGGCGCGTGCGAGACAACAGTCTATTTACAAGGCACTGCAGCTGGTGTCTAGTGTCTGGACCCTGTCACGATCTCTAACACTGTGTCACTCACTAACAAGTGTGACTCATTGTATTCTCTCCCTCTGTCTCCCGCTCTCCCTCCCTTTCCCTCTCATTCTTTCCCCCTCCCCCTCTCTCTTCCCCTCTCCTTCCCCTGTTTCCCCCCCTCTCTTCCCCTCTCCTTCTCTCCCTCTCTCTTCCCCTCTCCTTCTCCCCCTCTTCCCCCCCTCTCTTTCCCTCTACCCCTCTCTCTCCCCCTCTCTCTTTCCCCCTCTCTTTCTCCCCCTCTCTTTCACCCCCTCTCCTTTCCCCTCCTTCTCCCCCTCTCTCTTCCCCTCACCCCCTCTCCCTTCCCCTCTCTTTCTCCCCCTCTCCCTTCCCCTCTCCTTCTCCCCCTCTCTCTTCCCCTTTCCCCCTCTCTTTCTCCCCCTCTCCCTTCCCCTCTCCTTCTCCCCCTCTCTCTTCCCCTCCCCCTCTCCCTTCCCCTCTCCTTCTCCCCCTCTCTCTTCCCCTCCCCCTCTCCCTTCCCCTCTCCTTCTCCCCCTCTCTCTTCCCCTCCCCCTCTCCCTTCCCCTCTCCTTCTCCCCCTCTCTCTTCCCCTCCCCCTCTCCCTTCCCCTCTCCTTCTCCCCCTCTCTCTTCCCCTCCCCCTCTCCCTTCCCCTCTCCTTCTCTCCCTCTCCTTCTCTCCCTCTCCTCCCCCTCTCCTTCCCCCACTCTTTCACACACATCTTTACTGTGTCATGCTACGGTTGTCTCATACCAACTAGCTGGAGGGGACTCACTGAAGGCAGGGCCTTACAGCTCTAATCAGATTTGAAGTCACTCAATTACAGAATCATGAGACTTCATCAAAGTGCCTTCTGACAGTTCTGTTGACCTGGGACTGGAGACGCGACCTGGCACTGGCCCTGCATAGCTCCTCTCCTCTAGTCCTCCTCTTCTCTCCCCTCCTCTCCTCTAGTCCTCCTCTTCTCTCCCCTCCTCTCCTCTAGTCCTCCTCTTCTCTCCCCTCCTCTCCTCTAGTCCTCCTCTTCTCTCCCCTCCTCTCCTCTAGTCCTCCTCTTCTCTCCCCTCCTCTCCTCTAGTCCTCCTCTTCTCTCCCCTCCTCTCCTCTAGTCCTCCTCTTCTCTCCCCTCCTCTCCTCATCTCTAGTCCTCCTCTTCTCTCCCCTCCTCTCCTCTAGTCCTCCTCTTCTCTCCCCTCCTCTCCTCATCTCTAGTCCTCCTCTTCTCTCCCCTCCTCTCCTCCTCTTCTCTTTCTTCCTCTCCACTCCTCCTCTCCTCGACGTCTCTAATGTGATGCCCTGGGCTCTGACATGTGTCTGGTCTATGCTGTCTCACACGCATGTGAGTGTGTGTGAGTGTGTGTGAGTGTCTGCACTGTGGAACTGGAAAGTTTGAGTCTTCTCAAAATAACATCTGTCCCTCTCCAAGTGCAATAGAAGATGAGTCGTCTTAAAATGTGTGTAAAATGTATGTCTCACAATTGTAATGCTGTTGTGAGAGGGGGCGATGGTGAGTTTAAAAACCACGGGTGTCTACTGCTGGTGGAACTTGGCTGTGATTTCACAGGAATCAACAGGTCCTACGGCCTCACCCCACGGCCTCACCCCATGGCCTCACCCTACGGCCTCACCCCACGGCCTCACCCTATGGCCTCACCCCACGGCCTCACCCTACGGCCTCACCCTACGGCCTCACCCCACGGCCTCACCCCATGGCCTCACCCTACGGCCTCACCCCACGGCCTCACCCTATGGCCTCACCCCACGGCCTCACCCTACGGCCTTACCCCATGGCCTCACCCCATGGCCTCACCCCATGGCCTCACCCTATGGCCTTACCCCATGGCCTCACCCCATGGCCTCACCCCATGGCCTCACCCTACGGCCTTACCCCATGGCCTCACCCTATGGCCTCACCCCACGGCCTCACCCTACGGCCTCACCCCACGGCCTCACCCTACGGCCTCACCCCATGGCCTCACCCTATGGCCTCACCCCATGGCCTCACCCTACGGCCTCACCCCATGGCCTCACCCTACGGCCTCACCCTACGGCCTCACCCCACGGCCTCACCCCACGGCCTCACCCCATGGCCTCACCCTACGGCCTCACCCCACGGCCTCACCCCACGGCCTCACCCCATGGCCTCACCCTACGGCCTCACCCCACGGCCTCACCCTACGGCCTCACCCCACGGCCTCACCCCATGGCCTCACCCCACGGCCTCACCCCATGGCCTCACCCCATGGCCTCACCCCTCAAATCGACTTTGTCCCTTAAAGGGGAATTTGATTTGCAGTCATGGTTTGAAAACACATAATAAATATTACAGACCACAGTATTCACCATGCAGGCAAACAAGCAATTTGTTGATAAGACCAGGACTGGAGTCAGCCAAGAGTCAGGAGTGCTTGACACGTTAATAACAAATAAGAGCAATATAACACAACAATGTTATGTAACTCCATTAAACGCTACCTCATTTCATTGTGAAAAGGAAGGCTCCTAGTAACTGTAGGGATCAAGTGGATCTCTTTACATTTAAATACCCCCCCATCATTATCACAGGAGAGAGGAGGAGGTAGTTAGCTATGATAACCCTAGCTCTTCATCACAGGAGAGAGGAGGAGGTAGTTAGCTATGATAACCCTAACTCTTCATCACAGGAGAGAGGAGGAGGTAGTTAGCTATGATAACCCTAACTATTCATCACAGGAGAGAGGAGGAGGTAGTTAGCTATGATAACCCTAACTCTTCATCACAGGAGAGAGGAGGAGGTAGTTAGCTATGATAACCCTAACTATTCATCACAGGAGAGAGGAGGAGGTAGTTAGCTATGATAACCCTAACTATTCATCACAGGAGAGAGGAGGAGGTAGTTAGCTATGATAACCCTAACTATTCATCACAGGAGAGAGGAGGAGGTAGTTAGCTATGATAACCCTAGCTATTCATCACAGGAGAGAGGAGGAGGTAGTTAGCTATGATAACCCTAACTATTCATCACAGGAGAGAGGAGGAGGTAGTTAGCTATGATAACCCTAACTATTCATCACAGGAGAGAGGAGGAGGTAGTTAGCTATGATAACCCTAACTCTTCATCACAGGAGAGAGGAGGAGGTAGTTAGCTATGATAACCCTAACTCTTCATCACAGGAGAGAGGAGGAGGTAGTTAGCTATGATAACCCTAACTATTCATCACAGGAGAGAGGAGGAGGTAGTTAGCTATGATAACCCTAACTCTTCATCACAGGAGAGAGGAGGAGGTAGTTAGCTATGATAACCCTAACTATTCATCACAGGAGAGAGGAGGAGGTAGTTAGCTATGATAACCCTAACTATTCATCACAGGAGAGAGGAGGAGGTAGTTAGCTATGATAACCCTAGCTATTCATCACAGGAGAGAGGAGGAGGTAGTTAGCTATGATAACCCTAGCTATTCATCACAGGAGAGAGGAGGAGGTAGTTAGCTATGATAACCCTAACTATTCATCACAGGAGAGAGGAGGAGGTAGTTAGCTATGATAACCCTAACTATTCATCACAGGAGAGAGGAGGAGGTAGTTAGCTATGATAACCCTAACTATTCATCACAGGAGAGAGGAGGAGGTAGTTAGCTATGATAACCCTAACTATTCATCACAGGAGAGAGGAGGAGGTAGTTAGCTATGATAACCCTAACTATTCATCACAGGAGAGAGGAGGAGGTAGTTAGCTATGATAACCCTAACTATTCATCACAGGAGAGAGGAGGAGGTAGTTAGCTATGATAACCCTAACTCTTCATCACAAGAGAGTAGTTAGCAGAGTGCAGACGCGGAAAATGTCACTGTTAAAGTGAGAGGGCAGACTTGGAGCGAGGGATGGAGGAGGGGAGCGAAAGAGAGGGATAACTTTGTGGAAAAACAGCAGATGTGCAGGGGGTTACACACCAGAGAGAAAGAGAGATGTGGAGGGAGTGAGCTTGAGGGAGGGAGCGAGGGAGGGAGAGGGAGGGAGTGAATGAGAGTGAGAAAGAGGGAGCATTGTCAAACAAAGAGAGTCCTGAGTCAGCAGTAGAGCAGTTTTCTCTCCAGGCAACTAGGCTGGGCTACCCCATGCTTCAACTGGGCTACCCCATGCTTCAACTGGGCTGGGCTACCCCATGCTTCAACTGGGCTACCCCATGCTTCAACTGGGCTACCCCATGCTTCAACTGGGCTGGGCTACCCCATGCTTCAACTGGGCTACCCCATGCTTCAACTGGGCTACCCCATGCTTCAACTGGGCTACCCCATGCTTCAACTGGGCTACCCCATGCTTCAACTGGGCTGGGCTACCCCATGCCCATGCAAAAAAAATATATATATATGTCAGGCATCCGCAATCTCAACAGTCAATGTTAAAAGCCTTGGAGTAGAAAACCATGACACAGTAGTATATTGAGGTGAATTTGTTTAAGAGTAAGTAGTTCTCTCTAGCTGGCTTTAATGCTAACTTTAGTTACAGGTAATCGAGATGTAAACACTGATGTAGAGGCACGAAGAGAAACAACTTCAGTAGTTGGAATACTAACACACTAGCATTAGCCAGTGTGGCTAGTGTGCCTAGCAGGGCACTTTAGCACTAGCATTAGCCAGTGTGGCTAGTGTGCCTAGCAGGGCACTTTAGCACTAGCATTAGCCAGTGTGGCTAGTGTGCCTAGCAGGGCACTTTAGCACTAGCATTAGCCAGTGTGGCTAGTGTGCCTAGCAGGGCACTTTAGCACTAGCGATAGCCAGTGTGGCTAGTGCACCTAGCAGAATACTGTAGCGTTAGCGTTAGACAGTGTAGCTGGTGCCTGTAGCCGGCGGTGCTAATTGAATTCTGCTGGCCGGCGTGCAGCTGTGTCCTGCTGATGAGTCCCCCAGGGCCCGGCATGTGGCTATGGTTACTGTGTTGAGGCTCCAGCATGAAGCCATGTGTGTACCATTACCCTCCCTCCTCCTCCCTCCTCCTCCTCGCTGCCAAATCTCCAACTTCTGCCACTTCATACTGGCCCCTGTCCCAGCTTTCTGTCTCTCGCTCTCTCTCTCCCCCCCCCTCTCTCTCTCTCTCTCTCCCCCCCTCTCTCTCCCCCCCCCCCCCTCTCTCTCTCTCTCTCTCCCCCCCCTCTCTCACACTCTCCCCCCCTCTCTCACTCCCACCCCTCTCTCCCCCTGTCTTTCTCTCCTATCTTTCCCTACCTCTCATATCTTTTCTCTCCCTCCTTCAAATCTCATGCTCTCTCTTTCGCTTTCCAGGTTTCCCTTTTCCCCCTCTCTCCCTCCACCAGTCTCTCTCTTTGTCTCCATATCTTTCTCTCTACACATATCTCACTTTCGCCCAAGGTGCTTCCAGGGCAGGGTGGGAGGTCACAGTGAGATGTGTCTTCCAGGGCAGGGTGAGAGGTCACAGTGAGATGTGTCTTCCAGGGCAGGGTGAGAGGTCACAGTGAGATGTGTCTTCCAGGGCAGGGTGAGAGGTCACAGTGAGACGTGTCTTCCAGGGCAGGGTGAGAGGTCACAGTGAGATGTGTCTTCCAGGGCAGGGTGAGAGGTCACAGTGAGATGTTAGCTGAGACAGGCTGTCACACCAGGGGGGGTGGGCACTGCTAGTGTGGAGCCCTCTTATCACACAGAGCGAACAAGTGTCAAGGCCTGTCCTCTGAGTGTGTGTGTGTGTGTGAAGGCCTGTCCTCACAGAGAGCGTGCGTGTGTGTGTGTGTGTGTTTGTGTGTGAGGGAGCCTCGAGGTGATTAGAGAAGCTCAGACAATGCGGTGCCACGGGACATTTCAAAGCAGCTCTTTTATGATGCTGAGAGCTTGTTCTGTTTGATAGCATGTAATTTAATGCAGTGGGTCTGGGTTTATTATAAAGCACAGACCAGTAGATGCACATCAATTTGAGACCGCTTGACATTTTGACTCTGCTCCCTCTGAAAGAGTTAGTTTCATCTTCATACATGTTTTCAGTCTGGCGGAAGCTTTTGCGTGTGTGTGTTTGCCTGTGTGTGTTTGAGTGTGTGTGTGTGTGTTTGAGTGTGTGTGTCTGAGGGATGATGGCGTGACCCCCCTCCTACCTCCCTCCTCCTCCTTCTTTCCCCCTCCCTTCCCCCTCCTTCCGCCCCATCCTCCCTCCATACCTCCCTCCTCTCCTTCCCTCCCTCCTTCCGCTCCCTCCATACCTCCCTCCTTCCCTCCCTCCTCTGCCTCCCTCCCCCCTCCAATCCCCACCCTCAGACCATCTTAATGAATGAGGTCCTCAGTCCTGACCCACTACAGGCTAGCTAGGTCCTCAGTCCTGACCCACTACAGGCTAGCTAGGTCCTCAGTCCTGACCCACTACAGGCTAGCTAGGTCCTCAGTCCTGACCCACTACAGGCTAGCTAGGTCCTCAGTCCTGACCCACTACAGGCTAGCTAGGTCCTCAGTCCTGACCCACTACAGGCTAGCTTGGTCCTCAGTCCTGACCCACTACAGGCTAGCTTGGGGGGTCAGATGGCTGAGCGGTTAGGGAATCGGACTATTAATCAGAAGGTTGCCAGTTTGATTCCTGGTTGTGCAAATGACATTGTGTCCTTGGGTAAGGAACTTCACCCTACTTGTTTCTGGGGAATGTCCCTGTACTTACTGTAAGTCGCTCTGGATAAAAGCATCTGATAAATGACTACTGTACTCTGTACTCCCTGTACTCTACCCCAGCCCTGTACTCTACCCCAGCCCTGTACTCTACCCCAGCCCTGTAATCTGCCCCAGCCCTGTACTCTACCCCAGCCCTGTACTCTACCCCAGCCCTGTACTCTACCCCAGCCCTGTAATCTGCCCCAGCCCTGTAATCTGCCCCAGCCCTGTACTCTACCCCAGCCCTGTACTCTACCCCAGCCCTGTACTCTACCCCAGCCCTGTAATCTGCCCCAGCCCTGTACTCTACCCCAGCCCTGTAATCTGCCCCAGCCCTGTACTCTACCCCAGCCCTGTACTCTACCCCAGCCCTGTAATCTGCCCCAGCCCTGTACTCTACCCCAGCCCTGTAATCTGCCCCAGCCCTGTACTCTACCCCAGCCCTGTACTCTACCCCAGCCCTGTAATCTGCCCCAGCCCTGTACTCTACCCCAGCCCTGTACTCTACCCCAGCCCTGTACTCTACCCCAGCCCTGTAATCTGCCCCAGCCCTGTACTCTACCCCAGCCCTGTACTCTACCCCAGCCCTGTACTCTACCCCAGCCCTGTAATCTGCCCCAGCCCTGTACTCTACCCCAGCCCTGTACTCTACCCCAGCCCTGTACTCTACCCCAGCCCTGTAATCTGCCCCAGCCCTGTACTCTACCCCAGCCCTGTACTCTACCCCAGCCCTGTAATCTGCCCCAGCCCTGTAATCTGCCCCAGCCCTGTAATCTGCCCCAGCCCTGTAATCTGCCCCAGCCCTGTACTCTACCCCAGCCCTGTACTCTACCCCAGCCCTGTACTCTACCCCAGCCCTGTAATCTGCCCCAGCCCTGTACTCTACCCCAGCCCTGTACTCTACCCCAGCCCTGTACTCTACCCCAGCCCTGTAATCTGCCCCAGCCCTGTACTCTACCCCAGCCCTGTACTCTACCCCAGCCCTGTACTCTACCCCAGCCCTGTAATCTGCCCCAGCCCTGTACTCTACCCCAGCCCTGTACTCTACCCCAGCCCTGTAATCTGCCCCAGCCCTGTAATCTGCCCCAGCCCTGTAATCTGCCCCAGCCCTGTACTCTACCCCAGCCCTGTACTCTACCCCAGCCCTGTACTCTACCCCAGCCCTGTACTCTACCCCAGCCCTGTAATCTGCCCCAGCCCTGTAATCTGCCCCAGCCCTGTAATCTGCCCCAGCCCTGTACTCTACCCCAGCCCTGTACTCTACCCCAGCCCTGTACTCTACCCCAGCCCTGTAATAATCTGCCCCAGCCCTGTACTCTACCCCAGCCCTGTACTCTACCCCAGCCCTGTACTCTACCCCAGCCCTGTACTCTACCCCAGCCCTGTAATCTGCCCCAGCCCTGTACTCTACCCCAGCCCTGTACTCTACCCCAGCCCTGTACTCTACCCCAGCCCTGTAATCTGCCCCAGCCCTGTACTCTACCCCAGCCCTGTACTCTACCCCAGCCCTGTACTCTACCCCAGCCCTGTAATCTGCCCCAGCCCTGTACTCTACCCCAGCCCTGTACTCTACCCCAGCCCTGTACTCTACCCCAGCCCTGTAATCTGCCCCAGCCCTGTAATCTGCCCCCCCTGTACTCTACCCCAGCCCTGTACTCTACCCCAGCCCTGTACTCTACCCCAGCCCTGTAATCTGCCCCAGCCCTGTACTCTACCCCAGCCCTGTACTCTACCCCAGCCCTGTACTCTACCCCAGCCCTGTAATCTGCCCCAGCCCTGTACTCTACCCCAGCCCTGTACTCTACCCCAGCCCTGTACTCTACCCCAGCCCTGTAATCTGCCCCAGCCCTGTACTCTACCCCAGCCCTGTAATCTGCCCCAGCCCTGTACTCTACCCCAGCCCTGTACTCTACCCCAGCCCTGTACTCTACCCCAGCCCTGTACTCTACCCCAGCCTTGTACTCTACCCCAGCCCTGTAATCTGCCCCAGCCCTGTACTCTACCCCAGCCCTGTAATCTGCCCCAGCCCTGTACTCTACCCCAGCCCTGTACTCTACCCCAGCCCTGTACTCTACCCCAGCCCTGTACTCTACCCCAGCCCTGTAATCTGCCCCCGCCCTGTACTCTGCCCCAGCCCTGTACTCTACCCCAGCCCTGTACTCTGCCCCAGCCCTGTAATCTGCCCCAGCCCTGTAATCTACCCCAGCCCTGTAATCTACCCCAGCCCTGTACTCTACCCCAGCCCTGTACTCTACCCCAGCCCTGTACTCTACCCCAGCCCTGTACTCTACCCCAGCCCTGTAGCGCTGGCCCCAGCTACCCAGGGGTCAGTGCAGGCTGATGTTTACAAGCCTTCTTAATCTAGGGAGAGATTGATGAGGCCTCATCCTCACCTCCTCAACTAATGGACTTGTTTTCAACCCACTCCCCCATGGCTGCATCCTACTGGCTGGGGGCTTGCTTGGTGGGTTCTGCATGCATATGTAGGTGTGTGTAGCCTGTGTGTAGCCTGTGTGTGTGTGTGTTTGTTCATGTATGTGCATGTTTGTGTTCCTGTGTGTGTATACTATGTGTGTGTGGATGGTGTGTGTAGTGTGCATTATCATGTCGGTATCATGTGGAGTGGTGTGTCAGGATTTACACCCCGTACCTGCCCTGCCAGCACACAGGCTAAGTGAAGCCAGCTGGACGCTGGGAGAGGCAGCCTGCCAGCTAGCCATGGTGATTTATACAGCTAGCCACAGTGCTGCGTTAGCCAGCTAGCCATGCTGATTTATACAGCTAGCCACAGTGCTGCGTTAGCCAGCCAGCCATGCTGATTAATACAGCTAGCCACAGTGCTACGCTAGCCAGCTAGCCATGCTGATTTATACAGCTAGTCACAGTGCTACGCTAGCCAGCTAGCCATGCTGATTTATACAGCTAGCCACAGTGCTGCGTTAGCCAGCTAGCCATGCTGATTTATACAGCTAGCCACAGTGCTACGCTAGCCAGCTAGCCATGCTGATTTATACAACTAGCCACAGTGCTACGCTAGCCAGCCTCTCTTCTTCTTCCTTTCCCTCTATCTCTCTCTCCCTCACTCTCTCTCCCTCACTCTCTCTCCCTAACTCTCTCTTTCCCTCCCTAATTCTCCCTCTCTCTCTGAACACCCCTACAGAGGCGAGAAGGCCCACAGCACCTGCCAGTCTTAATGGCAAACGTATGTGAGGAGAGAGAGAGGGAAAGCCCTTCCTCCCCTCTCCCCCTCCCCTCCCCCCCCTTCCTCTATCTCCCCCTCCTCCCCTCTCCCTCCTCCCCCCCCCTTCCTCTATCTCCTCCCCTCTCCCTCCTCACCCTTCCTCCTCCCTCTCCCGTCTCTTTCCTCCCCCTCTGGGGAGCCCTAAAGCAGAGTGGCTGGATGTTTGCAGTAGAATAGATGGTTGGTATTATTTTAAAGGCGCTGGCCTGGTGTTGGTGGAGTCTGGCCAAACGCGGCAGCCATGTTTGGAGGGAAGGTAGGCCTATATAAAACGTCTACTTCAAAGGCCTTTATGCAGCCAGACACTGTTTATCTTTGCAGTTGCACACTTGTGTCACAAGTGCAGTGGCACACAGGGACACACACACATCTCAACAACAACAAAAAGCTTGTCATTTATCTTGCAGGATTTACAAGGGAGAGAGAGAGTGGTAGAAGGGAGGGAAGTGAAATGAAAGGAAATGCCACCTTTCATATTCTGTCTTTTAACAAGAGATGCCTAGTGAGTGTTGGTTTACCTGTGGCTGTCCTGGGTGCTCAGGCTGGTTTACCTGTGGCTGTCCTGGGTGCTCAGGCTGGTTTACCTGTGGCTGTCCTGGGTGCTCAGGCTGGTTTACCTGTGGCTGTCCTGGGTGCTCAGGCTGGTTTACTTGTGGCTGTCCTGGGTGCTCAGGCTGGTTTACCTGTGGCTGTCCTGGGTGCTCAGGCTGGTTTACCTGTGGCTGTCCTGGGTGCTCAGGCTGGTTTACCTGTGGCTGTCCTGGGTGCTCAGGCTGGTTTACCTGTGGCTGTCCTGGGTGCTCAGGCTGGTTTACCTGTGGCTGTCCTGGGTGCTCAGGCTGGTTTACCTGTGGCTGTCCTGGGTGCTCAGGCTGGTTTACCTGTGGCTGTCCTGGGTGCTCAGGGAGGGAGGTGCAGTCCAAGGACATGTCATCTACTTCACCTGAAGAAGGGAGGGAGAGAGAGAGAGGGAGAGTGGGCAGGGGGGTGTGGAGGGAGGGAGGGGGAGGGGGTCAGATCAAAACTGGAACCTGGGCTCCTCTCTCTCTCTCTTCTTCCTCCTCTCTCTCTCCTCCCTACTGCTTGCCTGGTTCAGGGATGACCCCTGACCTCTCCACTAGACAGAAGAAAGAGAGAGCAGGGAGAAGGTGAGTCTGGGGGAATCTGTGGAGCCCATCGTTCTGGCATGGCTAATCTCTGGCCCAGCCAGCCGTCAGGGCTCTGAAACACTCCATGAACACTGTGATCTCACACACACACACACACACACACACACACACACACAGCTGACACAACAGCATCACTGCTGGTCATCCCCTGGATTCACTCATCATCCCTCTGACAGGTCTTGAGCTGGGGGGAGGAGAGAGAGGTGGAGGAGAGAGAGGTGGAGAAGAGAGAGGTGGAGGAGAGAGAGGTGGAGAAGAGAGAGGTGGAGGAGAGAGAGGTGGAGAAGAGAGAGGTGGATCAAATCAACATTTATTTCTATAGCCCTTTTTACATGCAAGCATGTCACAGAGGGCTTCACATACGCCCATAGAACTGCCCCTCAACCAACGTAAACCCTCGAGGAAGACAAGGAAAAACTCCCAGAAAAACTCACTGAGGAGAAAAAATGGAAGAAACCTTGGGAGGAGCAATTCAGAGAGGGATCCCTCTCTCCAGAGACGGTTGGTGAGAGAGAGGAGCAGAACACAGGCTTAACATAGTCATACAGCAGGGAAGTGTCAATGGGTGTTGAAACACCAAAATCCATTGTTCAACTTGGTAGATGTAGGAAGGGACCGGGAAACTCGCTGTTGGCCGTCATGGAGACTGGTTTCTGGTTGGCGACCAGGTCCAGCGTTGGCAGACCAACGACCAGGCAGGTGCTGACAGCTCAAACCCCCCACACCACAGGGGATGTGTGGAGGGGGGACAGAGAGGGGAGAGCAGGGATTAGAGAATGCCAGGAGCAGCTAACCGTTACAGTCATAATATAATTAGATCCCCACCGGTCAAGTGTGGACTAGTGCAGCAATTTAACAGAGTAAAACAGGTTATTTGATGCAGCCCTAGACACTAAGACAGCGCCAGCCCCCTCGGTTGGAACATGAAATCTGTTCCAACCGAGGTGGAGGAGAGAGATGAAGAAGTGGATGAGAGAGGTGGAGGGAGAGGAAGGAGAGGGGTGGAAGAGAGAGAGGTGGAGGAGAGAGGTGGAGGAGAGAGGTGGAGGAGAGAGAGGTGGAGAAGAGAGATTGTGTGTGGTGAGGGACGAGCACACCATGATCAAGTCTCGACTGTTGTGCTGGTAGCAGGCCTCTCACCCCTGCCCCCTCCCCCTCAGTGGTCGTACGCCCTGGAGAAGCCGAGCTCAGGGAGCGTGTTCAGCGTGGCGTGGGCGGCTGACGGCTCCCAGCTGGCCGGGGCGTGTGGGAACGGCCAGGTGCTGCTTGCTCACGTGGTGGAGCAGCGCTGGGAGTGGACTAGCTTCCAGATCACCCTCACTAAGAGGAGGAGCATGCAGGTGGAGCTGGAACACACACACACACACACATTGAAGATCTGCTTTGGTTTGTGTATCAGGATGCTAACCTTACCACCGTGCACCTTGGCGCGTGTGTGTGTGTGTGTGTGTGTGTGCAGGTGAGGAACGTGCTGAATGATGCAGTAGACATGCTGGAGTTCAGAGACAGGGTCATCAAGGCCTCTCTGGCTTACGGTCACCTGGTGGTCACCACCTCTTTACAGTGCTACGTTTACAAGTAAGATCTCTCCCTCTCTACCCTGTCTCTCTGTCTCCCTCCCTCTGTCTGTGTGGCTGGCTCTCAGTTCAATTAAATATACAGAAATCATTATGTATTGAGTGTGTGTGTGTTTGGTGCAGTGTGAAGAACTGGAATACTCCCCTGATCTTTGACCTGAAGGAGGGAACCGTCAGTCTCATCCTGCAGGCAGAGAAGTGAGTCTCTGTCTCTCTCTGTCTCTGTGTGTCTCTTTCTCTCTCTGTGTGTCTCTCTCTGTCTCTCTCTGTGTTTATCTCTCTCTGTCTCTCTATCTCTCTCTGTCTGTCTCTCTCTGTGTCTCTCTCTATCTCTCTCTGTCTTTTCTGTCTGTCTCTCTCTGTCTGTCTGTCTCTCTCTGTCTGTCTCTCTCTGTCTCTGTCTGTCTCTCTCTGTCTCTGTCTGTCTCTCTCTCTCTGTCTCTCTCTTTCCCTGTCTCTCTGTCTCTTTCTGTCTCTCTATACTCCTTTACGCTCTTATCTAGCTAAATGTTGAGTGATTCACCTTGACCCTCTTCCTCTCCTCCTCCTCCTCTTCCTCTCCTCCTCCCCTTCTCTATCTCTCCTCTCATGTCCTCCCCTCCTCTCCAGACACTTCCTCCTGGTGGATGGTGCTGGTGTTTATGTCTTTTCCTACGAGGGTCGTCTCGTCTCCTCCCCCAAGTTCCCTGGGATGAGGAGCGACACGCTGAGCCAGCAGTCCATCTCCCTGAGCAACGACACCATCGCCATCCGAGACAAGAGCGACCAGAAGGGTGAGCGCCGCCCTGAGCACCCCTGCAGAACCCTGCAGAACCCTGCAGCCTCTAGAACCCTGCAGAACCCTGCAGAACCCTGCAGCCTCTACAACCTGCAGATTCTAGAACACTGCAGCCTCTAGAACTTGCAGCTTCTAGAACACTGCAGCTTCTAGAACCCTGCAGCCTCTAGAACCTGCAGCATCTAGAACCCTGCAGCCTCTAGAACCTGCAACTTCTAGAACACTGCAGCCTCTAGAACCCTGCAGCCTCTAGAACCCTGCAGCCTCTAGAACCTGCAGCTTCTAGAACCCTGCAGCCTCTAGAACTTGCAGCTTCTAGAAACCTGCAGCCTCTAGAACCTGCAGCTTCTAGAACCTGCAGCCTCTAGAACCTGCAGCCTCTAAAACAGAATAACGCAGAGCTGCTGGTCGTTCTTTAATGTCATCACCTCTCTCTCTCTGTCACTCAGCCATCTTCCTCTTTGACGCTCTGACTGGGAAAGCTCTCGGAGACGGGAAACCACTGCTGCACAAGGTTACACACACACACACACAGACACACACACACACACACATAGACAGAAACACACGCTGGAGGATCAGCTCCTACCCCCTCTCCTACCCCCCTCTCTTACCCCCCTCTCTTACCCCCTCTCCTACCCCCTCTCCTACCCCCCTCTCCTACCCCCTCTCTTACCCCCTCTCTTACCCCCCTCTCCTACCCCCTCTCCTACCCCCTCTCTTACCCCCTCTCTTACCCCCTCTCCTACCCCCTCTCCTACCCCCTCTCCTACCCCCTCTCCTACCCCCCTCTCCCTTACACACATCCGCTCTGCTCTCTCTTCCCGTGTGTGTGTGTGTGTGTGTTGTCCAGATGGAAGTGGTGGAGATATCTCTGGACCAGTGTGGTTCTTCTGGAGAGAGGAAGATTGCCCTTATAGACAAGAACCGTGACCTCTACCTGACCCCTGTACGACGCCTGGCACGAGACCAGGGCCCCAGACAGATAGGTGAGGGGCAGATGTGTGTTTCATGTGTCCATGCGTGTTGTATCCTTGCTTTGGGGCGCTCCATGCATGTGCTGCGTGTGTCCGTGTGCAGGGGCCATGGTGGTCACCATGTCCTGGAACGACACAGCCAACATCCTGTGTGGCATTCAGGACAGCCAGCTGTGCGTGTGGCTGGACCCAGGATGTGTGTTCACCGACAAGGACCTGCTGCCCCACACCCTGGTCAGCAAGGATGCCAGGTACACACACACGCACCACATGTACACCTGCTTTTACTTCCTGCTGGTCCATTGAGAGTCCAGCATCCTCATGTTCATGGTCTCGTCCTCAGAGAGCTCTCTGAGACTAACTTTGTGTACATGTGGTGTGTGTGTGTGTACATGTGGGGTGTGTGTGTGTGTACTTGGGGTGTGTGTGCGACTCAACAGTGAGTTGAGTCGCTCCCCCCACATCCTGAGCTACGTGGGCTCCCAGGTGACGGTTCGCCGTAGCGACGGCTCTCTGGTGTGCAGCAGTGTGACTCCCTACGCCAGCCTGCTGCACCAGTACAGCGCCACCTCCCGCTGGGAGGACTCACTGCGCCTCTGCCGCTTCGCTAAGGTGGACACACACATGCACACACACATGCACACACACACACACATGCTCACTCAAACACACACACGCCTATCAGTGTCTCATCTCCTCAGTCAGTCAGTATGGTCTCACCTCTCTCCCTGTCTGTCTCTCACTGTCTCTCTCTCCCTCCCTGTCTCTCCCTGTCTCTCCCTGTATGTCTCTGTCTGTCTCTGTCTGTCTATGTCTGTCTCTGTCTGTCTCTCTCTCCCTGTCTCTCTCTCTCCCTGTCTCTCTCTCTCTCACTGTCTCTCTCTCTCTCTCTCCCTGTCTCTCTCTCCCTGTCTCTCTCTCTCTCCCTGTCTCTCTCTCCCTGTCTCTCTCTCTCTCTCCCCTGTCTCTCTCTCTCTCCCTGTCTCTCTGTCTCTGTTTCTCTCTCCCTGTCTCTCTGTCTCTGTTTCTCTCTCTTCAGTAAAGTCACTCTTCAACTTTCCTTTCTTCAGCTCCTCTTCTCTCTTACCCCCATCCTTCCTGTTTCATTCCTCCTCTCACTCTTCATTCTCTTGTTTCTCTCCTTTCTTCCTCTCCTCTTTCTTTTCTCTCCAGTGTGAGTGTGTGTGTGTGTGTGTGTGTGTGTATGATGGAGCCACTTCTTAAATGCAGTTTTAACAAGCCAGGACCAGCAGGTTTTAATTAGGGTTCAATTAGCCTGTGTGACACCATTTACCGTATTTTAACCCAACACTACACACACACACACATATACACAACACACACATACACTACACACACGTATACACACAGCTGTGGAGAGCGAGGGATGGCTGGAAGAGGAGAGAGTCACCACTTTAATATCCTCCCTCCCTCCCTCCTCCCCACTTCTGGTAAGGGCCGTGGCCACTGTGTGGCTTTTCCCAGAATGCAGTTTGTGTAGAAGCCCCTTATCAACTAGGTGTGGTGGATGTGGTGTCTGACACACACACACACACACACACTCACTCATACACATACATACTCAAACACATACACACACACTCTTACACTATATGCATGTCAAATAATCAGTATTGTGCGTGTGTCTGTGCGCATTCTTGTGTGTGCAGCTCTTTGTGCGTGCGTGTGTGTGTGTACCTCTGGGTGTGTATTGTGTGAGTGTAAAGGTGTTTTGTGTGTGAATGCTAATACTGTGGTTTCCGTAGGACCAGTCACTGTGGGCGTGTCTTGCTGGCATGGCAATGGCCAATCGGGAGCTGAGCACAGCTGAGGTGGCCTATGCAGCCATAGGAGAGGTAGGACCTTCCACCAATCAGATCACAGCTCCTCTCTCTCTCTCTCTCTCTCTCTCTCTCTGTCTCTCTCTCTCTCTGTCTCTCTTTTCTCTCTCTCTCTCTCTCTCTCTCTCTCTCTCTCTCTCTCTCTCTCTCTCTCTGCCTCTCTCTCTCATCAGATCAACACAAAGGGCAGGATCTTTACTTCTTTCAGACATCTTTCTCCTCCTCCCCCCTCCCCTCCTCCCCCTTCTCTCCCCTCCTCCTCCTCCCCCCTCCCCTCCTCGTCCTTCTCTCCCCTCCTCCTCCTCCATCCCCTCCTCCTCCTCCTCCTCTCCCCCTCCCCTCCTCCTCCTCCTCCCTCCAGGTAGACAAGGTCCAGTATATTACCTCCATGAAGGAGCTTCCGTCCAGGGAGTCGTTGCTGGCTCACTTGCAGCTGTTCAGTGGCCATGTGCAGGAAGCAGAGGGCATCCTGCTGCAGGCTGGCCTCACTTACCAGGCCATCCAGCTGCACATCTCCCTCTACCACTGGGGACCGGTACTGTCTGTCTGTATGACTGTCTGTCTATCGGACTGTCTGTCTGTCTGACTGTCTGTCGGACTGTCTATCGGACTGTCTGACTGCCTGTCTGTCTGACTACCTGTCTGTCGGGCTGTCTGTCTGTCGGACTGTCTGTCTGTCCGTCTGACTGTCTGTCTGACGTGTGTGTGTCTGACTGTGTGTGTGTGTGTGCAGGGCTCTGGAGCTAGCTGTGAAGTATAAGACCCATGTGGACACAGTTCTGGCCTATAGACTGAAGTTCCTGCAGGACTTCAGAAAGCAGGAAACCAACAAGCGTTTCCTGCAGTACGCAGAAGGGGTGAGAGGTCAACCGTTACCGTAACAGCACTCCTGCCTGGCTGGGTGCCATGGGGACGGTGTCATCCTGTATCTTCACTAAATGGTCTCCCCCCCCCCCAGGTGGAGGTGGACTGGGAGAAGGTGCAGGCCAAGGTGGAGATGGAGCTGGCCAGGGAGAGAGAGAGAGCAGTCAGCACCTCCATCAAGACCAGCCTGGGACCTCCACACTGACACACACACACTGACACACACTACTTATTGTACATCTCTAACGTATATACATGTATACTGTAATATGATATGAGCTACCATATGTACCTTTAGTCTTGATAACACTATATAAGACCAGTGACTGTTAGTGTGTGTAATGTGATATTGTACATGTTCAGCAGAGTGGTATATGTAAGGGTTTACATTGATAGTTCGGGTGTTATTTTATCGGGTGTTTACGTTATTTTATCAATATAGATATTTTTACACTTGTTGCCTCAAATTGTTCAAAATAAAAACAGTGAGAAAAATGCTGTGTGTTTGTATGTATCTGTGTGTGTGTGTATCTGTCTGTGTGTCAGTGTGTGTGTGTATCTGTGTGTGTGTGTATTTTTGTGTGTGTATCTGTGTGTGTGTATCTGTGTTCCTGCTGCAGCACCAATGTGTAACAGCTTGTCAGGCAGCACCACCTCCTGGTGGAGTCTGGTCTCAGGGAGGAGGAGGGGGAGGAGTCTGGTCTCAGGGAGGAAGAGGAGGAGGAGGAGGACCTCCTGGTGGAGTCTGGTCTCAGGGAGGAAGAGGAGGAGGAGGAGGACCTCCTGGTGGAGTCTGGTCTCAGGGAGGAGGAGGAGGACCTCCTGGTGGAGTCTGGTCTCAGGGAGGAGGAGGAGAAGGAGGAGGAGGACCTCCTGGTGGAGTCTGGTCTCAGGGAGGGGGGGGGGGGAGGACCTCCTGGTGGAGTCTGGTCTCAGGGAGGAGGAGGAGGAGGACCTCCTGGTGGAGTCTGGTCTCAGGGAGGAGGAGGAGAAGGAGGAGGACCTCATGGTGGAGTCAGAGAGGAGGCTATCTGGGAGGGGTCAGGATTTACTCACATTAACCCTAGAAAACAACTCAAATCTGCCATTTCATATCTCACGATATATATACTGTATTTCCTCTCAAACAAACACCCAGACTTACTACAATACAACACCAAACATGTATGTACACACACCAAACACACACACACCAAAGATACACAGGTAGATTTGTACACACACCCAACACCAAACACACACCGATAGACCCTGCCCTGAGACAGCCTCTTTCTCTCAGACACTGACTGGGCTGGATGGAGAGGAGTGTAAGTCTCATCGATCTTCTCTTGGTTTCTCTGCTGTCTATCCCCGTCCAGGGATTGAATAACTGCACCATTAACAATAATGCTGTTGTCTGATTCATAGAATACATGGTGCTGGGCCAACCTTCCCCACTCTGCCTGTCTCCCCACCCTCTGGGTCACGCTGCCCCCTACCCCCTCAGGGGGTTACTACAGGAAAAGGAGGAGGAGGAGGAGATGGAGAGGAGGAGGAGATGGAGAGGAGGAGGATATGGAGAGGAGGAGGAGATGGAAAGGAGATGGAGACTGAGTGTGACTGTGAGGTGTCAGGTTACTCTGGCTGTCGTGTTTCTGTGTCTCATCCAGATCCCAGGCTCTCTTCTCCCTGTGTAGAGCCTTTTTACTCAATCTGATTAAACTTTAATGCTGGAAACGTGAGCGGTCTGGGCCGGGCTGGTCCCAGAACACCCTGAGACAGGCAGAGAAGAGAAGCAACTAAGAGAGAAAATAGAAAAAGAAAAGGCAGGGGTTAGGAATGACAGGGTGAGAGGGAGGGGGAAAGAGAGAGAGAGAATTGCGTCCACAGACACTGTGATACCTTCCATGATCTGGATGGGATTGATAGAACAAATGATCAATACATGTATTGTTGAAATGCAGTCATCCCTCCCTCTATGGCCATGTATCCATCCATCTATTTATCCATCGATCCATCCATTTCCTGTTCTTCTAAGTAGACCTAGACACTCTGAACCCATCCTGATAAGTGTGTTAGACCAGAGATCTAGAACAATCCTGATTAGTGTGTTAGACCAGAGAGATCTAGAACCATCCTGATAAGTGTTTTAGACCAGAGTGATTGTGCTGTGGGTCAGCTATAAAAACCACAACATTGATGTGGACAGGTGTGACACGCTCCATCAGCGCTGGCCCACGTCCTCCCCCCTCACAAACCTCCACGGTAATGAAGGCACTTGTTGGTTTTGGGCTCTTTAAAATAATGTTGGTTCTTGTGGTTCTGAAGTGGATAGATGCACTTCCTTTAATAGGTTCCTGCCTGCTCCACAGAGCGTGGTACAGCTGAGTGTCCTGAGGTGAGGAGGGTGTGGCTGGCGAGGCGGCACCTGGGGTATTGAACCGGAAACCGTGTTGATTCCACGACTGGGACCTTGAGCCAGGCAGGAGAGCTGGTCACCACGACTGGGACCTTGAGCCAGGCAGGAGGACTGGTCAGCCCATCTTGTCCACAGATGCAGGGCTGGTGTTAGGTCTGTAGATCCACAGGGCACCTCTAGCCAGCCCAGCCCAACCCCCAGCCCAGCCCCCAGCCCAGCCCCCAGCCCAGCCCCCAGCCCAGCCCCCAGCCCCCAGCCCAGCCCCCAGCCCAACCCCCAGCCCAACCCAGGCTATACTCAACAGGTCGATGTTGACATCGGAAATCGAAACCACAAGGCTATTAAGATGCCCCTAGACTCTTGGTCTGCCAAGCTGGTGAATCAATACCTGGAACATGATGGTGTCTCTCCTCCTGTCTCTCCTCCTCTCCTTCCCTGTCTTCCTTCTCTCTCTCCTCCTGTCTCTCTTCCTCTCCTTCCCTGTCTTCCTTCTCTCTCTCCTCCTGTCTCTCTTCCTCTCCTCCCCTGTCTCCCTTCTCTCTCTCCCTTCCTCCCCTGTCCCCCTCCACTCTCTCCTCCTGTCTCTCTTCTCCTGTCTCCTCCTGTCTCCCTTCTCTGTCTTTCCCATGTCTCTCCCCCTTCTCTTGTCTCGTTCCCTGTCTCCCTTCTCTCTCTCCTCCTGCCCCCCCTTCCTCTCCTCTCCTGTCTCCCTTCTCTCTCTCTCGTCCTGTCTCTCCCCCTCCTCTCTTCTCTTGTCTCCTCTTCTGTCTCTCCTCCTTTCTCCCTTCCTCTCCTCTCCTGTCTCCCTTCTCTCATGTCCTGTCTCTCCCCCTCCCCTCCTCTCTTCTCCTGTCTCCCTTCCTCTCCTCTCCTGTCTCTCTCTCTCGTCCTCCTCTCTTCTCCTGTCTCCCTTCTCTCTCTCCTCCTGTTTCTCGTCCTCCTCTCTTCTCCTGTCTCCTCTCTTGTCTCCCTTCTCTCTCTCTCGTCCTGTCTCTCCCCCTCCTCTCTTCTCTTGTCTCCTCTCCTGTCTCCCTTCTCTCTCTCCTCCTGTCTCTCCCCCTCCTCTCTTCTCCTGTCTCCTCTTGTCTCCCTTTTCTCTCTCTCCTCCTGTCTCTCCCCCTCTCTGCTCTCTCCCACCCTGGGACCTACAGGGTCTCTCCACACCCTAACCTTATAAACCGACATCATGCACAGTACTCATAAAGTAAGAAAAGAATGTATTTATTTAGCAGGTGCTTTCTATACCAAAACTGGACACTGTCTGTCTGTCTGGCACCTAGCCTTACAGGCGGACATCAATTATAACATGTTAATTTAGCAGACACTTCTATCCAGAAAATGAGCGATGGGGATATGAACCGGCAGCGTCTTGATATGTAGTTAAACACTCTGAGGTCAATCAGACCAACCCATCTACTACCCTGCAGGTGTTCTAGATACATCTTCTACTCCATATGTGTGTGTGTCTGCAGGCCCTCTACGCTGACTGCAGGTTCATGACTATGTGTCTGTATGTGAGTCTGTATGCATGAGTGTGTGTCTGTGTGTGTGGGGGGCTGGCTCAAAGAGAGAACCCTGCAGTCATGCTGAAAGCCTACTGATTTGGAATAAATGGATGTGCTGACGTTACCAAACGTTGTTCACATACAGATGCGCGAGGACGTCGGCACGGCGCGAAGTGTGAGAAACTCAAGCCACAACGAGCCTGTCCCTTCATAAACATTCACATTTAACTGAAATTAAATAGATGAAGTTAAATAAACTTTCAGATCCTGCTGACAGGAGTTTTGGTGATCGTGGCTCGAGCAGGAAAGGAAAGAAAACGGTCTCGCGAGGTACAGAATCACTGTAGAAAGACTTAACTTATTTTAATCGTTAAATATTGTAATCATGCGCCTCAGATCCTTGTTTTATTGAAAAGCTACTCTTGAACATCATCGCTCTGGATTAAAGCGTCTGCTAAATGTATAGAATCTCTCTATCTCAGGGTAGAGCAAGTAGACCACCAAATTCAGACTAGAACAGAAAAAAGTCCACGTTAATTTTCAACATTCATTGTAGCAACTTATAATTGCACTTACAATAGCTTAATTTATCAATTCAAATATTTTCTTTTGATATTAAAATAAAACAAACATATGGGCTATCCTACTAAGTGTCATTGTGTGTCATTCCCTCAGACCGAGTTCCTGCAAGCTCGTGTGCTGTGCCCTGACATTTCCAGCATATCCTGTCTCTCATCCCGGAGTCCCGGTCCTGCCCTGGCTCTGCCCGGTCCCGCTGCCCTGCCTCTGTCCGGAGCAGTGCCGTCATCCTGGGCCAACAAGTTGTCATCTGACCGGTCTCTGTGCATGTCTTGCATTGATTCCTCGTACGTCGGTAGGTATTTCACCTCGTCGTAGGTCGGTAGGTTGGGAGAAGTGAAGTCAGCCAGGCTGTATTCAGAGTAGCGGTCAAGCAGCGAGTCCTGGGACGCAGTGGCATGCACGTGGAACAGCGACGGATCGTCTGGTCTGTCGTTGTTCGGTGGTCGGCGCTGCCGCGGGCAAATTATCTGCTGTATGAAGTATCCCATGGCGAACAGGAGAAGAAGGATGAGGATGCCGGAGAACCTCCGTGTCACCCATCCCACGTTGTCGAAGAAGATGTTGATGGGAAGCTTGCAGCAGCGTACCGCAGGACTCGCGCTGCCGTTACCAGTGACGGTTGGCGGGCAACACTGCTGGCCCTCGGCACACCGGACTTCTCCGCAGCTCGGGGCCGCTTGGCACGCGGAGATCAAAGCCCCGGACAGGAAGGCGGTGAAGATGCACGTCGTCTTGGAGAGACGCGGCATTATACTCTGAACGGACAGTCCCGGTCGTCCTTTCTGCAAACTGCGCGCGTGCGTGAGTCCGTGCGTGCTTCCTTAAGATGATAGGAAATATGAGTGATGTTTGTAAAGGAAGAATTCGAGTGGCACTGTGTCGATCTGAATAGTCAAGGGATATGGTTTTAATACAATTTATTAGACTATACAATTACATATGATTTAAACAAAGTACTTTGTGATCCGTCTTGGCGAAGGGTGTGATAGCCACAAATCGTTCGCAAGAGTGATGATCAGCCAGCACTCATGCACTGCCTTATATAAACTTAAGATCAAATGGCATTCTATATGGTCAATCAATCAATGAAACAAACTCTGTGATTGGCCAACTCAACTTGGTGACAGTTTGAAACAATACATCTCCCTAGCGATTGTTTCACTGTTCTTTGATGTCACAGCTCTCCCCAGAGCAGTAGATAATAAAGCCACAGGGGTTGACCAGTCAAATGGTCAACTGTCCTTTGTGTGACCATCTTCAAACAATACTTTTAATTAACACAAACAATGAAACAGGACACAGTCCTTCTAGCCAAAGTTCAGAGCAACTGTCTCATTGACCCCTTACAGTAACCAGAGGACAGAAGGCCATATAAAATGCTTCACCCATCCCCCAGGGCAAGCTGCCCACAGAGCCATCAGCACCTCACATTCCTTTGAACTCAACTTAATTACCTTCCCTTCCTGTCTCTTACCAATGAACATAGAAGATTATAGATTTCATACACATACATCTATGCATATGACCAACATTTCCATTACATTTCCATTCTTTTTTTTTTTAAACAACACCATAATTCAAACAGTGCATTGAGAAAAATAAAAATCAACATCAAAATAAGTATGCAATGCAACTCAGTAAAAAACATCCATACCGAATACAAACATACACAAAGCAAATGTATTACCATCAATCTAAACATACCCTTATATTTAGAACATCAGAAGCAAACACATTAATATCTTCTTCTGTAAATCTGATTTCATACTATCATTCACATTGATCTCTTCTTCCATCTTCAGTTGGCTATAGGCAATCTTCTTTCAGGCAGTGTAGTCTAGTCAAACCAATTGCAAACGACGATCAAATTGCTCACAGCAACTTTCAAAGAACTGCACTATGCGCACAGACTCTGAGTTTTCCTTGGTACTACGCAGAACGCGCATCCTCTCCTTCCGTCTCCAGGCAAGGCGCACGCTCGCCATGGTTAGCGTGTATCCACGTTGCTCTCCCCTCGATCCTAACCGCCGAATTAGTCGTCAGGAGAATCTGGTATGGTACCAGGACTTGCGTTTCAGGTCCTTCACCACGATCCAGTCCCCTGGTATCAAATCATGCAGCGGTCCAGTCACCGGAAGAAGAATAACCTCCACCTGCCTGTGAATCTCACACAAAGTACACTACAAAGGGTTGCACAGTGATAAACAAGCACACTCACAAAGGTCAGTTAAAAAGTTAACTGACTTCTTGTCGTCCGACTTCATCTTCAAGATCCCATTTTCTCATTCAACTGAAGTAATTGACACAATGTTGACTCCTATCAACTCCAAAAATAACTTCCTTAACCAAGTGTGACCCATTATCATTATATATCCTCAAAGAAAAGAAAAATCTAATTGAAGAATAATCTAAATTACCAAAAGCTTGACCACTGAGCCCAAATCTGCCTGAAATGTCTAAAACTTCTTCCAACAACTTCTTCTATCAATCATCAACAATCATGAAACAGTATCACTTCTCCAAAATGTAACTCTAAAAAACTCCTTCTATCAATACTCAAATAGTTTCTCTAACCTTAAACGTGAAGCTTAACGTGTTAAATTCCCTTTTCCCATATTACTTGTTCCACATATGAGTCTAACAAAATGAATATGCAATCATTACAAATCCCCATGTATGTTAAAATTAATATATCACACAAACTGTAGAGGCATGATCTTTCCATGTGTTAACTGAGCAAAATCTCAAGATAAATGTGTTATGCAGACCATACAACCTCCATTTCATTCTCATATCCTTCCTTTTTCCAAAATGCATTTTCTTGTGGATTAGTCCAAATCTCCATTCCACCATTCCTTTCTCCATCCGTCTGCTGCATTCTGTAATTCTTGTCAAATATACTCAAACAAAACACAATTCTCACTCTGGGTTAAATACAGTCAAACATTTTCAACTTAGCAGTATTTCATCAAACCCCCACAATCTTACCACAGAGCCAAACTTCTGACACTAAAGTCATAAAACCATAAAACCCCCATAGTCACTTTCTGTTTGGATCAGTCAGTCATCAGTCAGTCATAAATTACTAAACGTCATCTCTTTCTCTCTAAGAAGCCCGCGCTTCCCTTATTCTAGTTAGTTCATCATTGCTTGCAGGCAATCTACAAACCTTCTCCAGCTAGTTTCAGCACTAGCATTTCTCTGTGAAATAATCATCATTGTTAGAGTGAATCCCACATTTGCATACAGCAAGTTGTTCTACAGGTGAAAATAAGAAACTCCCTGTTACCATACCTTTCCCAAATTCATATGTAACACCAAT
Organism: Hypomesus transpacificus; assembly: GCF_021917145.1. Taxonomy (NCBI): domain Eukaryota; kingdom Metazoa; phylum Chordata; class Actinopteri; order Osmeriformes; family Osmeridae; genus Hypomesus; species Hypomesus transpacificus. Next base: position 9,547,543 of record NC_061074.1, on the reverse strand, counting down.
GAAGTATTAACTATCAGATAATGTGTTTAACTCTTTTCCCTTTTATGAATTGACAAGCTTACACTGAAGCAACCAACTTTTGAACCAATCTTTAGAGAATCAAACTATTTTAGAAAACAACCAAATTAAGAATAACCTCAATTTTTAATCTCTTATTATCTTTTCTTAAAAATACTTTAGGAACCGTTCAAATTACTACCTTTATATTTGAGATTCTCTTCTATTTTTATGTATTTAAATTCACCAAATCAAATCTCTCTTTGTCCAAGACATTAGGAAAACCATCCACTACCCCAAATCAGAATTTAATCTGCATGATTCCAAAATGAAACATAAATCTTAGCCAAACTTATACCCCCTGTATATTTCTATATAGGTTAGATAGGTAGAGCTTCATAACTTGCTTTGGCTGCAGTCCAAAACAGGCTAATTAGCACAAACCATCAAAACCACAATTTATCAGACATAATGAGTCTTTCCAAATCATTTCAAACCCAAAAGTTATAATAACCCTCTTCATGCATCAATACCACAATAAAACATCCTCATCACAGCCTAACTGTTCATCCCAAACCTTGTGACAGGCTCTGATAAAACACCCAAATAAAACTTAAAACCACATTACAATCAAACTCAAATAAAAATACATTGTAATAATCTTCTCTTTCTCATTTCAAAACCAAATTACATCCAATACTCTATCAAACTCTTAAAAACCTTAGATTTTACTTTTTTTTTTACTTAAAATGTTTGCCCATATACTTCTTCAAAGCATATGCATAGTTCCTTTTTCTTTTTAAACCTTTAAATTCACAATTTAACAAAAGTAACATAACCCCATAAAACAAAACCTTGTTCTTTAACTTTTCAAATGTCTTATCAAAGCATGTAATACAGAATACTCCTTTGAATATTCATATACCAGCCAAAACACCCTTGGCATGCGTAATGCACAGATCTCAAATCTCAAATTGGCGGACCAAAAAACCCCAAAATGAAAACATTTAACTTGACTATTTTGTAGTTTGTATATGGTTTAGTGTAACACTTCTCACTTTTACTCTTAGTTTTACTCAATGAATCAACTCAAATAAACATAGCTTATCTATCAGCACGCATTTTAAACTCGAATCAAACAAGCGCTCTGGGACAGAGCAAAACTCTGAAACTTTTCCTTTTTTTTTTTTCTTTTGACAACACAGATGGTTGGCGCTTACCTTCTCTTCACTTATCACCTCTGTAAAATCTCAACGTAACGGGACTCTGTTTTAGCCCCCATGCACCTTTCTCCATTTCTCCTCGGAATTTCTAACACATAAAATGTACTCAAACAAACAAAAACCTTGTTAACAAATGTATCAAAAATACTCATCACGTAACATTTTTCAAAAGCAACCAAATCAGTATGTAAAACTCGCTCCAAAATCATGTATTACTCTAAATTTGCGTTTTTGTCAATTTCTCAAATTTACGAATCTGCGCATGCGTCATACGCTTCCCATCCTGGAGCTCAAATGTCAAGCTGTAATTCCTTTACTAGCCTGTACCCGCCGCCATCGCTGTTGAATCTGTCTGTAAATTTGTTAGCTACAAATGTCGTTACCACAATTGCAAATTCAACTTCCTGGACTCTCCTCGGTCTCAGGACAGCAAAATGCACTTTCTCCACGTTTTCGTTGTTAGCCATTAGCTAGCTAACAAAGTCACAGCTTTGATCTTTTCCTCTCAGATCCCAACGCTATCCTAACAATTTGTAACAGACTTCGTTCAACAGGCTGGCCTAAAACGGAACTAAAATCATATCAACCTTTCTAATCACGTCTTCATAACCCTTTACATATTTCTTTAAACAATTATCACATCTGTGAACTTCCCACACAAATGAAAATAAAAACCATCAATTGCTTCCATGTCAATGGATATCTAGTACGCACATGTTACAATCAAACGTAGATATTACAGTAACCTCATTCACACAACACAAAACCGAAGCAACATTTCCAGATAAATTCAATACGTAGGCCTAAACAAAAAACATTCCTTTAACAACATAAACTGAAATTTCCGTTTGCACACACAAAAACTCTATAAACGTTTCAATAACCTTGGATTGTAATTCTTCAAATGAATATCGCTTTCGTTGCCAAAACTGGCCTTTACCAATTATCTGACCCAAGAACCGAAATTTAGCAGCGCCATAGCCTACTAATCCAATATCGAATCAAGCTCATAAGATAAACTCGGTCTGTACATGATTTCCAAATCAAAAGTATGCCAACTCACAATATTTTCTTAACTTTGACAAAGAAACAGAAACACACATGTGTTTCAAACCAATACATTTCTATTTTCAACGTCAAATTCTCTTTCAGATGAGTGTATTTTTTGTTTTCTCTTTTTTTTTTTATCACTCATGATGTTGTGGGCCACTGCACGCAGAATGAGCCGCTAGACTCAAGCGCATGCGCCTCTTTTCAAATGGAGAATTCAGCCAAAGAATTAGCATTAGCATTTTCAAAAACACAGATGTCTCCATCCTCAAAACAAATCAGACAGATGTAAAATCTAACATCAAATATCGGTTAACACACAGTTGTAAAACAATATAACAAGTCAATCGTCACTCCTCTACCAACGATGTCATAACCGATAAACATCCATAAGAATCTGAAGAGAATATAACAAAGTATCTCCCAAGTGTTTCATCTGTGTACGTGTGTCAACATAGTAGCCTTCGTCACCAGTTCGGCAAGAATTTGCGAGTTTGCCCCCAATTTCCAGAAAACTTTCAACAGTGATGACACATCTCCGTACATTCACGTCCATAATGCTCAATACACCCAATCAAACCACACATTTTGTGCTCAACATAGATTGACCATTCCTATCCAATCGTGTTGGCCTAACTTTGTGTCTTCGACTTTCCTACATGTTTTCCAACCACATTTAAACATGTTCTGCATTCACTTTGATCAATCGTAACTCAGTGCTGTCCCTCGAGACAGAAACAATGCCACCCAAGCCTATAACATTCTTAAACTCGTTCAGGGACTCAAACCCTTTTGTACCGGAGGGGACTTTAACTTCTCCTTCTTTTGAATAATAGGCAATAGTGCAATAGTGCAAGTCAAAGCACAAGCCGCAATATTTGCGGGAATCCAAAGCAAATCTATAAACAAATTCCAGGATCCTGCTTTCTTGACTTATCTTAGACAACCGTCTGTCAGAAAACACTTCAGTCGTAAGACAAACGTCTGACCTCAGTTTCTTCTCGCTTAGCCAGCAAGACCTAATGCGCCTGCGCATCCACCCGCTAACCACTACGGGCTACGGATGAATACTCACCGCAAAGTTTGTCTGCGGAACAGCCATACAATTTGAATCGTGAATCTGTGTGGAAATAGATGAAAATTTCCCCACACTATCTGTTCTAATATCTATTTCTCTTTGACTCTACCTACCTCCATCCAATTCTGAAAAGCCATCCAACCAAGCTAACATCTATTATTTTCCAAATCGTGTAACAATTTCTCTCTGCACAAGCTTTTCATAATTTCACAACAAAATGAACCCACACTCCGAAATCCACATATATCAATCCATATTTGCATTTGCAATAAACTATCGTTACCATACTTTTGCTTTATGTAATCGATGTTTGGACAGGTTAATTCTGCCTCCAGACCAATCTTTAGCCCTATTCATTTTCGAATTACAATCCATATTTGAACACATTGAACCAACAATAACCAACGAAGGAACATAAAGACACAATTACACCCTTCCTTTCTTTTTTTTTTTTTTTTACTCTCAAATTCCGATTTCACAACTTGTCAATGAACATATACCCTTACCGAATAGCCTACAATCGTAAATTACAAACGTTCAAACCAAAATAAAAAGAATTTAAAATTTTGATTTTTGTAATTTGTAGATATAGCTTTTACGTTGACACCATTAATTACTACCCATACTTCTTTTAACCTCAAAAAACATAACTTGCAAGTAAAACAAAAATGAACACGCGCGTTTACAAACTCACTTTGAAATTTCATAGGCCTATACCTACTTCCTAACTTCTTTTCTTTATCTTTTTTTTTATTTTTAACTCAGCTGGTTACCGGTTCTCACAAGTATACTTTTCCACTTCTCTTCTGGACTTAGAATCATGTAACGCCTTAGTAATACATAAGAACTGTTATGACCACAATTGCCAATACAACTTCTCAAACTATCACCAATCCAACATATTCTAATCCTTAGGGTCTCCAAGAAACACATAACACGATATCACATGTGAATTTTTTCTCCCTCTGTGTTGTTTCGTCAAACACACGACCTCTATGTATGTCCGTCGACACACTCTGCAGATTTGTTTTTTACGACTCTCACGTAAAAGATAGGTTCAACAACCGTACCTCATTAATTCGTACGACTCACACGTACAGGACACTGTTCCTCAGACCACTGCCCAATTACTAACTTTTAACCGAATTATTGACAATAGCCTATAACCATATTTAGACAATTCAATATCACACAGTGACCAAAAAGAATATCTCACCTGTTTCTTTAAGACCCCGCGTCAGCAACAGCGTAACCAGTAAAACTCCCCTAGAATCGGCCCCGCTGTCTCCGAAAAATTTTGGAGGTTAAGGCAGCTGTTCCAGCCGGATTGATCAAATCGCCATCAGAGGGAGAAGTCTGTTAAACGCTGAGCAGACGAGGATTCCCGGGTTTCGGCACCAAGTGTAAAGGAAGAATTCGAGTGGCACTGTGTCGATCTGAATAGTCAAGGGATATGGTTTTAATACAATTTATTAGACTATACAATTACATATGATTTAAACAAAGTACTTTGTGATCCGTCTTGGCGAAGGGTGTGATAGCCACAAATCGTTCGCAAGAGTGATGATCAGCCAGCACTCATGCACTGCCTTATATAAACTTAAGATCAAATGGCATTCTATATGGTCAATCAATCAATGAAACAAACTCTGTGATTGGCCAACTCAACTTGGTGACAGTTTGAAACAATACATCTCCCTAGCGATTGTTTCACTGTTCTTTGATGTCACAGCTCTCCCCAGAGCAGTAGATAATAAAGCCACAGGGGTTGACCAGTCAAATGGTCAACTGTCCTTTGTGTGACCATCTTCAAACAATACTTTTAATTAACACAAACAATGAAACAGGACACAGTCCTTCTAGCCAAAGTTCAGAGCAACTGTCTCATTGACCCCTTACAGTAACCAGAGGACAGAAGGCCATATAAAATGCTTCACCCATCCCCCAGGGCAAGCTGCCCACAGAGCCATCAGCACCTCACATTCCTTTGAACTCAACTTAATTACCTTCCCTTCCTGTCTCTTACCAATGAACATAGAAGATTATAGATTTCATACACATACATCTATGCATATGACCAACATTTCCATTACATGTTCGGTCTGCCCCGTGCAGATGTGTTCGCTGTCATGAGCAGTGCAGAACGGGATATCCCCCGTGCTCCGGGTCCGCTAACCGAGTTGCTTTATTCCGCCGGTGGCGCGTGGAAGATGCCCTCTTTTGTCTTTACGCGCTGACCAGTTGACAATCCACAGTCCAAGGATTTGTTTTAAATTCCAGATATCCTGACATCACTGACACAGAACCCCCGCAGACCTGACTGGACATAGACACAGTTAGAACGGGCAGTTAATTCCCATCAATGCCCAGGAATATGAAGATGGCTACTTGTTTGACAGACGGGTTTGACTGAGGAACTTGCTTGGAGGAAAGAATCCTGGCTTGCCTATGCACGTCTGACAGTCACCTAAACGATTGCCTTTGAATAATTTATCATTTTTACATTAAGAAGGCTGAAATGACCCAAGGACTTGAACAATCAATGTTTCCATATATGGGGGGTGGTGGTGGGGGGGGGGGGGGGGGGGGTGGAGGAACTACCTACAAATGTATGGTTGGTGATGATTAAGGAGATGAATGTCCTTTTTTTAAGTAAGAGTAAGATGACCAGACCAGCAACCTGTTGATTTGTAGTCTAATGCTATAACCACTGAACTATACACTCCTACCCATAACACCTAGACAACCATGATGCAAATCCCCCCTCAGTAAACCCTCCCGTAGCCTGTTCCTGTGCTGTGTTATCTGGGTAATTGATAGGAGATGGGAGAACATTTGTAGATGGGACATTATTGTTGCCAGTCTGGTAGCTGGTGTTTACTTTGTTCTGTGCCAGGCAAATACAGCCTGTTCCTTAACACTGACCTCTGAAACACTGTTAGAACTGTGCTCTTCTGATCTCTGATGTAACGCTCTGATTCCTGTTCTGATCCCTGATCCCAGGTTGGCATCCCGGGGGGTGGGTGTAAACCTTGCCCCTTGCCCGGGTCGCCAAATGTGCTAGGACCGCCACTGCTGATCCCTGATGTAACGCTCTACTTCCTGTTCTGATCCCTGATGTAACGCTCTACTTCCTGTTCTGATCCCTGATGTAATGCTCTACTTCCTGTTCTGATCCCTGATGTAACGCTCTACTTCCTGTTCAGATTCCTGATGTAACACTCTACTTCCTGTTCAGATGCCTAATGTAACGCTCTACTTCCTGTTCTGATCCCTGATGTAACGCTCTACTTCCTGTTCAGATTCCTGATGTAACGCTCTACTTCCTGTTCAGATTCCTGATGTAACGCTCTACTTCCTGTTATGGCGCTGTGGATAAAAGAAGCTTCTAAATGAATCAAATGTAAAACCATTTTTCACAGGTAACTCAATTTATTGGAACAAGACCAGGTGAGCCATTCAAACATACAATAGAATCTAAACCAGTAATTGAAAATTGGCCGACCATCTTGTTTTGTTTGTCCTGTATCTTATAGCTTCTATCCCCCCCCCCCACACACACACACACTCTCTACCGTCCCTAATGCACACTGCGTCGAATTCAATTACCAGAGCATTATGACGTGAAATTCAGTGAAAGAAGAGCTCATTTATGCAGCATCATATTTCTGCCAGTAATCTGGCTCTAATACGGACATGTGATACGAGGAGAGAAGCTTTTTTTTACCAGTTAAACAAACATCTAATCAATATACGCCCCTCAGGCCTGGCCTCTCAGAGCACAGGCTGGGCACTCTGGGTGATCTGATGCGCTGCTGTTTTGTCATTTAATAGACTGAGGTAAAGCCAAAACTTTGCACCTTTTGTGGGGGATTTTTACCACGGAAAATTACATTTCTGCTTCTCTAGCCTTTATATGTTCTCTCTCTTTTCCTCTCTCTCTCCATGTCTTCCTCCTCCCCCTCCCTTCACCTCCCCCAGTCTCTCCATCTCTTCCTTCTCTCCTCCCTTCACCTCCCCCAGTCTCCCCATCTTCTCCTGAACCTCCAGAGAGTAGAGAGAGAGAGTGTGTGTGCGTGTGAATAGGTTTCTAGGTGTATGTGTGGTGTGTGTTTGTATGCACATGTGTGTATGTATTTGTTTGCATTTATGAGTTTGTGTGTAGGTGCGGTTGTGTGTCCACTACTGTGTGTGTAAAAACAGAGTGGGTTGGGAAGTTGTTAGGTGGGGAAAGAGAGGGAGAGAGAGTGTAGAGAGAGAGTAGAGAGAGGGAGTAAAGAGAGAAGGAGAGAGAGTAGAGAGAGGGGGAGAGAGAGAGTAGAGAGAGGGGGAGAGAGAGTAGAGAGAGAGGAGATAGAGTAGAGTGATCAAAAAACGATCTAGAAAGATCAGTAACACACTCAACAGCCTGAGACAAATGTACGAAGCATCCTGCTAACACAGCACTCAGAGACATTTTACCCTGAATTAATTACCCTCATAAACGTACAGTGCGTGTCCAGTAATTTGATCCAATGTGTTGCAGTCAGTCAGTCATCCCTGCATGGCTGGGTGTGTCTGTGGTGATGAATTGCAGCTTTCATATTTCCACAGAAGGAGATGAACAGCCAGCTCAGCTATCACCCTCTTACCCTCTTGTCTCCGGTCGGTTCCTGGGTTTTCTGATGCATCTGAT
>NC_061074.1:9497474-9534974 GCF_021917145.1 Hypomesus transpacificus | reverse complement strand
ATGACATATAAGTACAAAGAAAACATAATTTACATCTATGCTGAGCTTAAATAAGTTAAACTTCCTAAATATACAGATAGCAATAAATAATCGACTATACTAACCCTAATACTAAAACTCCCTAAATATCATACCTGCAAACTCTGAAGGGCTGAAAAAGGTGACACATTGTAAACTCCTCAAAAAAAGTTCGGAAACATTATTTTGGTCGATTATTCCTCCCCTTCAATAATACCAATTGGTATTGTATTTTATATTGTTGGAAAGCCTGATTAGTCACCTTTACAACGAGGTACAACTTGTAAGGATCGTGCATTCGTGGAATGTGCAACACAGCTGACCGTGTGGGTAGCGGCCCAAAGAAATGTGCCAATCCCCTTGACGGGGGATTCATCCATGGGTCTTGACCTCGATCTTTAGCCAGGCCCAGCTCCATTTGCACCTCAGCCCTGAGTCAAGCTGTGCTATATCAATTGAATCCTTAAGCTTGCTCATTCTGGAAACCAATTGTCAATATTTTACGTGCTGGACCAGGGCTACTTTTTCATGATCATAAACATGTTAAGGGTAACTCCGACTGCATTAAATCTACGACAAATGATCGGCCAGAGCAGGTGTTTCGATCACTCATTAAACCAGACACCAATTGGTCTTGTTTCATTACGTGTTCGTTTTCATTTCGTTCATATCTTACGACAATATACAGATGAAAAATCTGATAACAATTCTAATGCAGAGGAGGAGATATCCTTGCCAAAATGCTTCACATTGAACTAGCTTTAACATTGTAGGTAGGTAGTAGGTAGGCTACTGCAACACATTTAGCTGATCTTACGTTAGCTGACAAGCTGACTAGTCGACAAGCTGACTACTGTAGCCTTTTCAAAGAAGACGCTGCAGTTCAGTTGATTGTGATTGGCCAAATGACTCGCCTGACGTGTCACTAAAGATGCTTTATAGTGAAGACGACCGCAGTGTTTTTGAAACTCCCGTTTACATTTTTTTTCATTCAAAACGGCTATTTTCACTGAAAAGTGACAGGTTTGCAGGTATGAAATATACAGACAACAATAGATAATACACTATACTAACCCTACATGCACATAACACCTATGACAACCCTATAACCTATTCTAACCTAGGTGGAGTACAGTACAATAGTGCAAAATTTGCAGATCAGTGACTAAGTCAATGACCATTCAGGAGCCTGATGGCGAAGTACAGTGAGGTACAGTAGTGCAATGTTACTGATAGTGCAACCAGTACTGAAAGACCAGTCTGGAGGGGATGATGGTTTTGAATGCTGAGCTGTAGTCAATGAACAGCATCCTCACATACGTATGGGGTGAGGTGGAACAGCAGTGATGTGAGATCTCAGATTAGAGGGCCTTCTGCTATAATCAGTAGCACACAGTAGAGAGATGGAAGGAGAGAAAGAGAGATATCGGGGGAGAAGTGAGATGTAGGGAAAGAGAGAAGAGAGAGGTGGAGGGAGCACACACACACACACTACCCTGCTGTAACCCTGCATACAGAACTCACACACACACACACACACACACTCACACTACCCTGCTGTAACCCTGCATACAGAACTCACACACACACACACACACACACTCACACTACCCTGCTGTAACCCTGCATACAGAACTCACTTACACACACACACACACACACACACACACACACTCACACTACCCTGCTGTAACCCTGCATACAGAACTCACTCACACACACTACCCTGCTGTAACCCTGCATACAGAACTCACTCACACACACTCACACACACTACCCTGCTGTAACCCTGCATACAGAACTCACTTACACACACACACACACACACACACTCACACTACCCTGCTGTAACCCTGCATACAGAACTCACTCACACACACTACCCTGCTGTAACCCTGCATACAGAACTCACTCACACACACTCACACACACTACCCTGCTGTAACCCTGCATACAGAACTCACTCACACACCCACACTCACACTACCCTGCTGTAACCCTGCATACAGAACTCACTCACACACACACACACACACACACACACTACCCTGCTGTAACCCTGCATACAGAACTCACACACACACACACTACCCTGCTGTAACCCTGCATATAGAACTCTCACACACACACATCACTACCCTACTGTAATCCTGATACAGAACTCTCTTACACACACACACACTACCCTACTGTAACCCTGCATACGAAACTCACACACTCCCCTGCACACAAGTTCAAGTGCAGCAGTGGAGAACAGATGGTCATGAACAACAACAACAGGCTGACCTTGTTGTTAGCAACAAAGTCAGCCTGAGGTCAGCAGCTCCCATGACCTCTGACCCTAGACTGTAGCAGTTGCAAGGGTTGAGGGTCAAGAGGGTGGTGGAAATCAGACAGACACCACAGCTGACAAGGGCTACATGTTTTTAATTTAGTTACGCTTTCATCCAAAAATACATACAAACACTGCAAGTAGAAAGTACAGCTAAAAATCCAGGATCACACAAGTACAGAGTTATAACAGTATTCTGGAGGTCAGTCAAGGAATGGTCTGTGTTTACTAGACACAGTGTAAAGTAACCACATCTCAGCTACCAGACACAGTGTAAAGTAACCACATCTCAGCTACCAGTTTATCACTACCTTTTAAGATGCATTTTCATGTCTTTAGTCAGGCTATTTGCAGTGGTGGCAGTTATGTTGGTAGGCTACTCTGTTCCGACAGTTGGGCTGGCTGAGTAGTGTGTTAATTGGGAGTATATAAGACTGCTTGTTACAAAGACTTTTAGGATTTTTTAACTTCTGAGTACCCGATTTTCTGTTGCATAAATCAAGCAGCTCAATAAATGTAGAAAGATGAGCTGCGATGGAGACTTTGACATCGCCCCGAGATGACCGATAAAAATACTGTATCAACGGTCAGTGTTTAGTCATTTGTAGGCTATCTATTGGTTTTATGTATCACACGTTTTTCTAAGCTCATATTTTACTCAATTAAGATCGATGGTTTTATTGTCATTGTTAACGTAGCCAGGATCTCAGTCTGGTAGTCTACTTGCTTATTATTTTGTTAACATTTAAGTCTGCTCAGTTTGCCCAGGGACTACAGTGGAAAATAGCAATCTGCTAGAACCTGGCACACTGCATATTCTCTTGTTGTACAAGGTTAATGTATTATTGTGCGCTGTCCCTGTCTTGAAATTAATAAAATTCGATTCAATTCAATGCTGATCTTTACAAAGTTCAGGCTGGATGAATTGGTGACTAACGAACTAGGATTGTTTATCGATAATGTTCTTCATCATGCTGGAGACTCGAGCAGCCTAGCCCTATACCTGAAAAACGTGGCAACATTGTGAAACTTTAAACCTATATTTATTTGTTATTTAGCTAACACTGTCGGTGCAGGTAGGCTGGACAGCAGGGAAGCTACAAACGGAACTACTTTAAACACTAACTGGGGTAAGACAAAATCGTACCAGCTGTCTGCGTATTAAGATAGTATTATAACGCTTATGGAAGTAGAAACATTCACAAAAGCGCCTCAAGTTAGAAACTTATTTTTCCATTGTAATGACACCTCTGTCACAGAGTCTGTGTTCCGCTAGCTACCTAACTTGTGTCATGCTAGCAGTTAGCCACTGCCAGTCTGACACTAGCGACACAACAAAACCTCACAGCAAAATGCAAAGGCTTGCTAGCTACTCTGTCTGTAATCTGTAAAGTTGAATACGGCACACACATTTTGTAAACAGGGTATTTAAACGTTTTCCGTTTTAGACTGCGAGTTGCCTGTGACTAGACAGCGCCTTCCCGCGACATCAATAGGACCTGCTGTCGTGTCCGATCAATGCAAATCGAACAAAGAGCATCAATTTATGACCTGCGGGAGAGAGACACTTACACAAATGTGAGATAACCTGTCACGAAAAGCAACTCGGAAGTTAAAGGGGAACTGATGAATAAAAAATTGCCGTGGAGAGTGAACAAATTATTGAAACGCTAAGAGCCACAGCAAGTACTTGAAAACAGACTGACCTGTAGTTGCTGTAAGTCAAAGCGTTTCCAATATTGAGACATCGATCCTGCATTGGCGGCCATCTTGAGTCATATTGAGGTTGGAATGAAGAGGAGGAATGAGACGCTGATGGCAACACAACGTGTGGGCTGGAGTCAGGGGAAAGGGAAATATAAAAAACCTGTAACGGAACAGTAGCACAGTATGGGTGGTAATTGAACAGCAATGTGGAATGGATGTATTGACTAAGACTGTCACAGATCGGAGTTTATTGAACGTGAGCTGGCAATTTTTCGAATAGGTAAAACGTGAAGTGGAGTTCTAGGCAGAATCCCAATTCTCCGTCTTACCCCTACCCCTTTCCCTTAGTTTACCCCTACCCCTTTCCCTTAGTTTACCCCTATCCCTTGTCCCTCGAAACTGAGTGTTAAGGGCTAGGGGTGAAGACCCCTAAGAAATGAGACACCACTTGGTAGTGATGGGAAGTTCAGATCATTTTACTGACTCGATTCTTTGAATCTCGTTCATTAAAATGAACAAATATTTTTTCATTTCAACGGTGGGGTGGGGGTTGCTCAACATTTTATAGCCAATTCCCTGGCTTAAATACGTCCACTGCAAACATTTATTATATCATATTCACATAGCCCTTGGTTTCAAGTAGGCTAAGCTCCCGAAAACACTTGGTTTTAAGGGGTATGTACCCCTTAGGTGAACCCCAAGGGGGAGGAGGAAGAGGAGGAGGGTGGGAAAGCGTTGTCCTGGTCTACTGTTATTGATTTTAATGATGTATATCATTGGTGTTTAAGACAGAGAATTGTGATTCAGCCCAAGTCAGTTCCCGAAATAATGTGAAGGAAATACACCACTACAGAGGGTACAAATACACCACTACAGAGGGTACAAATACACCACTACAGAGGGTACAAATACACCACTACAGAGGGTACAAATACACCACTACAGAGGGTACAAATACACCACTACAGAGGGTACAAATACACCACTACAGAGGGTACAAATACACCACTACAGAGGGTACAAATACACCACTACAGAGGGTACAAATACACCACTACAGAGGGTACAAATACACCACTACAGAGGGTACAAATACACCACTACAGAGGGTACAAATACACCGCTACAGAGGGTACAAATACACCGCTACAGAGGGTACAAATACACCGCTACAGAGGGTACAAATACACCGCTACAGAGGGTACAAATACACCGCTACAGAGGGTACAAATACACCGCTACAGAGGGTACAAATACACCGCTACAGAGGGTACAAATACACCGCTACAGAGGGTACAAATACACCGCTACAGAGGGTACAAATACACCGCTACAGAGGGTACAAATACACCGCTACAGAGGGTACAAATACACCGCTACAGAGGGTACAAATACACCGCTACAGAGGGTACAAATACACCGCTACAGAGGGTACAAATACACCGCTACAGAGGGTACAAATACACCGCTACAGAGGGTACAAATACACCGCTACAGAGGGTACAAATACACCGCTACAGAGGGTACAAATACACCGCTACAGAGGGTACAAATACACCACTACAGAGGGTACAAATACACCACTACAGAGGGTACAAATACACCACTACAGAGGGTACAAATACACCACTACAGAGGGTACAAATACACCACTACAGAGGGTCCAAATACACCACTACAGAGGGTCCAAATACACCACTACAGAGGGTCCAAATACACCACTACAGAGGGTCCAAATACACCACTACAGAGGGTACAAATACACCACTACAGAGGGTACAAATACACCACTACAGAGGGTACAATTTCTGGAAGAATTCTGAGGTGTGCTTGGGAGATACCTGTCTGAGCACTCCACCCAGCTGGATACCTGTCTGAGCACTCCACCCAGCTGGATACCTGTCTGAGCACTCCACCCAGCTGGATACCTGTCTGAGCACTCCACCCAGCTGGATACCTGTCTGAGCACTCCACCCAGCTGGATACCTGTCTGAGCACTCCACCCAGCTGGATACCTGTCTGAGCACTCCACCCAGCTGGATACCTGTCTGAGCACTCCACCCAGCTGGATACCTGTCTGAGCACTCCACCCAGCTGGATACCTGTCTGAGCACTCCACCCAGCTGGATACCTGTCTGAGCACTCCACCCAGCTGGATACCTGTCTGAGCACTCCACCCAGCTGGATACCTGTCTGAGCACTCCACCCAGCTGGATACCTGTCTGAGCACTCCACCCAGCTGGATACCTGTCTGAGCACTCCACCCAGCTGGATACCTGTCTGAGCACTCCACCCAGCTGGATACCTGTCTGAGCACTCCACCCAGCTGGATACCTGTCTGAGCACTCCACCCAGCTGGATACCTGTCTGAGCACTCCACCCAGCTGCTTGGGAGATACCTGTCTGAGCACTCCACCCAGCTGGATACCTGTCTGAGCACTCCACCCAGCTGGATACCTGTCTGAGCACTCCACCCAGCTGGATACCTGTCTGAGCACTCCACCCAGCTGGATACCTGTCTGAGCACTCCACCCAGCTGGATACCTGTCTGAGCACTCCACCCAGCTGGATACCTGTCTGAGCACTCCACCCAGCTGCTTGGGAGATACCTGTCTGAGCACTCCACCCAGCTGGATACCTGTCTGAGCACTCCACCCAGCTGCTTGGGAGATACCTGTCTGAGCACTCCACCCAGCTGGATACCTGTCTGAGCACTCCACCCAGCTGGATACCTGTCTGAGCACTCCACCCAGCTGCTTGGGAGATACCTGTCTGAGCACTCCACCCAGCTGGATACCTGTCTGAGCACTCCACCCAGCTGCTTGGGAGATACCTGTCTGAGCACTCCACCCAGCTGGATACCTGTCTGAGCACTCCACCCAGCTGGATACCTGTCTGAGCACTCCACCCAGCTGGATACCTGTCTGAGCACTCCACCCAGCTGGATACCTGTCTGAGCACTCCACCCAGCTGGATACCTGTCTGAGCACTCCACCCAGCTGCTTGGGAGATACCTGTCTGAGCACTCCACCCAGCTGGATACCTGTCTGAGCACTCCACCCAGCTGCTTGGGAGATACCTGTCTGAGCACTCCACCCAGCTGGATACCTGTCTGAGCACTCCACCCAGCTGGATACCTGTCTGAGCACTCCACCCAGCTGGATACCTGTCTGAGCACTCCACTTGCTGCTTGTCCAAGCAATGGTCCTCTCCAAGTTGGGTTAGGGTTAATGCTTGGGTCAGTTACAGCTGGGGCATTTTTTTTTTTTTACATTTAGGATTTATTTGTAGAAAGGGGCAGTTTTTTTTACTATATCACCTCCAAACCTATTGTTTAAACTAATATCAAAAATCTAAACATTTGGAGAAAGACATTTTAATGGGTGGTAGACTACATTGAAAGGAACTGTTGCGACCCAATCCATTGATTCACTATGCGATTGATCATTAGAAGGGAGGGATGCGATATCTCACCTTTAAACAACCTAAAATATGCATTCATCTTAACCTTTCTTCTCCATGTCCTTAACTCTTCTCTTACTTCCGGCACTTTCCCCTCTGCCTTCAAACAGGCCAGAGTTAGTCCTCTACTCAAAAAACCCTCCCTTAACCCAGCCGTCCTCCAGAACTACAGACCGGTATCACTGCTACCCTTCTTTTCTAAAACAATTGAACGTGCTGTATCTAACCAACTGTCAAACTTTCTCTCTCAGAACAACCTGCTTGACCCCAACCAATCGGGCGTCAAGACTGGCCACTCCACAGAAACCGCCCTCCTGTCAGTCACCACTACCCTCCTGTCTGCCAGAGCGGCTTCAAGGTCATCCGTCATCATTCTGATGGACCTTTCTGCAGCATTTGTTACGGTTAACCATCAAATCCTGCTCGCCAGACTCTCTGAGATGGGCATCACTGGCACTGCACTTCAGTGGATCTCATCCTACCTGTCCGGAAGATCCTTCCAGGTCTCCTGGGGAGGCAAAGTGTCAGGCCCCCGCCAGCTCTCCACTGGTGTCTCACAGGGCTCCGTCCTTGGACACCTCCTTTTCTCCCTGTACACCACCTTGCTTGGACCAATCATCACCTCCCATGGCTTCTCCTACCACTGCTATGCTGACGACACACAGCTGTACCTGTCGTAGAGAATGCGAAGCGTCCCACAGCGTTGCATGAAGCCACCATCTTGTGAGGCTCACGCTAACCCTATCCCTATTACTGTGAACACCAGAATCGCAAGCAACGATATTTGTTGAAATTAAACACTATTATAATGGTTTAATGCAGCAGGAATGACATTGTGATATTTTCCTAAATCTTTGTATTGGTTTTGTATTGGTCAATGTAGCCAGAGGAAGATGGAGGCTAGCTGTCCTTATGTACCATAGTTCCATTCACAGACAGTGCTGTTGAGTATTTTTATACAATTTTTGGTGACATATCCAAGTCGAATTCTATATCATATAAGTTTGCTTTACAGATGAATTATCAACATCACCAGGTTTGGTTGCAGTATTCATAAGAGTAGTGCTTTTCAGATGAATTATCAACATCCCCAGGCTTGGTGGCAGTATTTATAAGTGTAGTGCTTTTCAGTATTTGTTCCAGTTCCATCAGGTGTCTTTAATGCTTCATGCTTCACATGTAGGCTTGGTCTCACTTGCAGAGTCTAACCAAACCAGCCTGGGAACTCTCAGACGTTTGAAGAAGTCCATTTTGAATGGGAGTCAATGGGAGGATGCCCAGAGGCACAGGCGGGGCTTGTGGGTACGGAGCGTGTCAGTCACACTACCTGTGTGTTATGCTTGGAGTGTGTTATGCTTGGAGTGTGTTATGCTTGCAGTGTGTTATGCTTGCAGTGTGTTATGCTTGCAGTGTGTTATGCTTGCAGTGGAAAAGCTCAGAGGATTTACTCTGTATCTCTCTGTAGATGTGCTTGACCTGGCTGCATGATGGGAGGGTGAGGGGTGGGAGCCGGGGGGGTGAAACTGTTCAACACAGATACCATTTTATTTCAGCAAGGGAAGTTTGAGGATTTGTCTGGGATATATTTCAGGAAAAAAATATGATTAAGTCAAACGTATAGTAAATCTCCCTTAAGGAAAGCTTTTGAGAGCCATTCTAAGTGTGATTTGTCTGCTATCAGAAGATTCCAAACATCTGTGAGAGTCCCTGGAGGACAGGCCCTAAACAGGAATCACAGCACAGAATGACAAGTCCAGGTGACAAAACATGGATGGTCTTGTCCCCGTTTTAGGCTGTGGGATGGGGTGCACTGTGAGATTTGTTAAATTTAAGATTAAATTAACTGTTTGTGAATCAAATGTAATTTTTTTTTGCTTAATATGTGTTTGGATTAGTGTTTCTCGTGGTATGAAATAACACCTGCATTTGTTGGGCTTAATGTACTCTCTTACTCTCTAAATATGATTCCAGACTGCCACGATGCCACAATGTCTGAAGAGTAGGCTATTAGCACTGCAGCAAGAACAGCCAGCTTCTGTGTTATGTCTTTTGGAAGTGCCTCCTAAACCGACGTCTGCCTCTCAAAGACCCGATTCATCCGTGAGCTTGAGGCGCCACGTCACAGAACAGTGTGTGTGCATCCAACAACGAACAGAGATGTCGGTAAAACTGGAACCCAGGCCCGCGGTATGCTCCAGTCAAGGATCCGTTTCATTCCACCTTCTCATCGCGCTTCAAAGAACAATGATAACCGATACAAAATGAAAGAAAGAGCCGATGACGTTCGTTCCTGTAACCGGAGAGCGTAAACACTCAGTCCTAGGCTCACGGGGAATGATTGGAATGTCTGCTCTTGAAACCTGTTCCACAGGCAGAGGAACAAGTTACAATTTTTCTTTCAAAGAGTGACACATCAAGCAAGAGAAGGGAATCATGCAGGAGCTTCTGGCATAGGGTGTGGGACTGGTTACAACTTCATGGAAGTCATGACCAGGTGGAGAACGGCAGGACGTTTTTCAGTTAATAGATTCAGCAAAAGCCACATTATTTACCGTCGTAAACAATGTCAAGTGTTGATATTGCGATCGTCTTGCTCCTTGATGTGTTTGTACGTCCTGGGAGGTGTTATGTTCCTGCTGGGAGTTGGCCTGTGTGTGTTCAACCTGCGGAAAGCTTCAACGGGCAACGCCAGAGCCACTGCAATGCTAGTCATCTGGACTCACCCGTTCGGACACATACGCAAACTACCAGACTGTGAGGCGCGCTACGGCGTTAGCGGCTGCACGCTCACAGACAACAGGCTTGCGTATCCAAGCGCAGATGCTGTCATCTTTCATCACCGGGAGATTGCGACCAACGTGAGCGCGATCCCATTAGACCCGCGCCCACGTGACCAGAAATGGATCTGGATGAACTTCGAGTCTCCTTCTCACACTCGCAACCTGAAGCGGTTTGAAGGCATGTTCAACCTCACCATGAGCTACAGAGCAGACTCAGACATCTTCCTTCCCTATGGATATCTGGTTTCTCGCCACAGCACTCATGGACACCCCCTCCATGTCCCCTCCTCCCCCCACCCCAGGCCCTGCCTCCTCGCCTGGGTCATCAGTAACTGGGCGGAGTCTCAGGCTCGCGTGGCGTTCTACCGCCAGCTGAGCCGGTACGTCCGCGTGGACGTGTTTGGGCGCGCCGGCCTTGCCCTGCCTGGGGACAGCCTGGTGCGGACGGTGGCCCGCTACCAGTTCTACTTGGCGCTGGAGAACTCCAAGCACACCGACTACATCACAGAGAAGGTCTGGAATGCTCTGCGGGCCGGCGCCATCCCCATCGTGCTCGGGCCGACGCGGGAGAACTATGAGCGATTCCTGCCGGCCGAATCCTTCATCCACGTAGACGACTTTGCCAGCGTGCGTGGCCTCGCCCAGTACTTGAGGCTTCTTTGGCGGAGCCCCGCCCACCTGGAGCGTCACCTGAGCTGGAGGCGGAGCTACAGCATGCATCAGCCTGCGTTTTGGGCGGAGCATTTCTGCACGGTGTGCCACGTGGTGATGAAGGCCAGGGGCAGGACCAGCACTGTCGAGGGCCTGGCCAGGTGGTTCCAGTCCTGATCACCAACATCCTAGACAATGTGAATAAGTGCTACCGTATTTGCTCCTATACACAGTACTGAAATGGGTTTTAAAGGGGAGCTTTGTGAGGGTTCTGTATGGAAAGAAGGATTGATCTTGAGTGTGTGGGTGTGTTCATGTGTATCAAATTGTTGTCCAAGCACATGTGCTAAAGTAGTAGTAAACAGTAATCTCATTCTGCCCAGAAACAGATGATTTTTACATAAACTTCCTCTGGGAGTCGGTCGTCTGTTCGATCAGAGAGGTGAAGCTAATCCCTCTGAAATGTGTTTTCACCCTGGAGTACGAGACATTTTCACTTCCAGCAGAGTTACGGAAGAGTGAAGTCGTTCTCGCTTTCTTTCTCTTTTTTACATTTTACATTTAGTCATTTAGCAGACGCTCTTATCCAGAGCGACTTACAGTAAGTACAGGGACATTCCCCCCGAGGCAAGTAGGGTGAAGTGCTTTGCCCAAGGACACAGCGTCATGGTCGGGAATCGAACCGGCAACCTTCTGATTAATAGCCCGACTCCCTAACCGCTCAGCCATCTGACCCCCCTGTCTCTCCCTCCCTCCCTTCCTCTCTCTCTCTATCTCTCACACAAACACAAAAGGCTAAATATATTTTATGGGGTACGTTTCATGTCAAAGCCCCAAGACAGGCAGAGTTCCTCTCTCTCTCTGTTCCCCTCTCTTTCTCCCTTTCCTCTCTCTTTGTTCCCATGGCAGCAGTAGTAGTAGTTGGGTCGTCTTCCCCGCTCCATCTCACTCTGCCCCATGCCCCCCTCTCCGTCTCCCTGATGGCTCCTGTGATTGCATCCATCCATCTTACAGTCAAAGGAGAACAAAGAGAAAGTCCCTGGCTCTGTTGTGTCCACCAAGCTAGATACCCTGCTGAGTAGAGTCAACATGGGCCTCACAGGCTCACTAGGACTTGGTAGAAGTATGTGTTTGCGTGTGTGTGTAAATGTCTGTGTGCATATGTGTGTGTACATGTGTGTCATTGGTGAACACAGGGGTAATCTGGAATGTGTGTGATCTTGCACAAACGTGCTGGAACTCAAATATCATCTGAATTAACATGAGTGAAACTCAGTCACTCTTCTAATTAAAGAGGAGTGTGTCGAAGTTTGCAGAAGGAAAATGTTAAATATAATTCTGAATGTAACTGATGCCATAGCAGGGAATAACATTAACATATCCAGGTCAAAACATAGCATTGTTTAGCGTTGCTCAAGTAAACAAAAAAATTAAGAAAAGAATGTAACGTTGTTTTCAATGTAGATTTCACCAACTGTAAATACGAAAAGCTACTCAAAGTCTATCAGAGTGAGTTAATATTTGTCTGGTTTCATGTATGGAGGATGTTTTTAGTGAGCGTCTCCAGTGTTGTGAAACAGCAGTGGTGTCAGTTTGGGTGAACTACCTCTTTAACGACAACCTCGTTCATGCTTTTGCGCATGTGTGGTAGAAAGCACACGTGTCTCAGCGGCAGGATGGAGGCGGACAGCCTACAGGGTCCCGGCACCATGGACGACAACGTCGATGGAGAAAATCAGTTTGAACCCTATTTAAATTATCTACGAAAAGAATTGGATAATCAAGACCCAATTCTTATCATCGGAATTATTGTTGCATTGGCAGTAATTGTCATCACATTTGGTAAGTTTCATATAAAACTATCTAACTGGGTAGCTAGCAAGTTAGCTAGCAAGCTCCATCATGGCCTGCTCAGCCTCGGAGTTAATCCAATCATCAGTCCGATTGTCTTGTGCACTGTTGATGTACCAGGTTGGCACTGTGCAACGCCGATCTGTCGAATAAAGGGATATTTGTGCGACACCTAAACCAGCCATAACAGGAGATTTAATGACCCATGTATTTCTCCGTGTTTGCTTTTCAGTTTTCCTGAAATATTTTGTGAGCAGTAAAACTGTCCGAAGTTCCTTGTTGCTGGTGGGATTGTGCGATTCTGGAAAAACCCTCCTCTACAGCCGGGTGTGTTTATCAATCAGAAACCACGTAACACCTTAACTGACTGAATGACACAACTGTATTCAACACGATATTATATCAGATTAGTCTATAAGGGTACCAACAGCCTCAGTGAGACTGTCTTCTTCTCCAACAGCTGGTGATTTATCAGCGAACCATTTTCTAACTCTTTCTAACCCGAACCCAAACAGCTGGTGTCAGGACAGTACAAGAGGACCCAGACCTCAATCACCGACAGCAGCGCGCCTTATAAAGCCAAAAACGACAAGGTAAGATGAAAATGTTGCACTATTTTCATGCTTTATTTTAGCTCGTTTACTAAAACATCCCTTTCTGAAAATGCAGCACTTACACATGCACACATGTCCCCTTTGTGTAATCTGTCATTGTTAAACTATTACAATATTATAGTAGTAATTTAGAAGACTAATAAAAAAATAAACCTGCAACCCCTTGTTCTGTAGTCAGATTATTGAAAGATCTATAGCCAACCCACATAAAAAACTTAAAAAATTAAACCCAATTGATCCGTAAACCCTATGAAGCATCAAACCTTATTGATAAACCTTGTAAATCATGCTGTGTGCTTGCAGGGTTAGGGTAATCATGCTATGTGCTTGCAGGGTTAGGGTAATCATGCTATGTGCTTGCAGGGTTAGGGTAATCATGCTGTGTGCTTGCAGGGTTAGGGTAATCATGCTGTGTACTTGCAGGGTTAGGGTAATCATGCTGTGTGCTTGCAGGGTTAGGGTAATCATGCTGTGTGCTTGCAGGGTTAGGGTAATCATGCTGTGTGCTTGCAGGGCAGCATCTGGACACTGATCGACCTTCCGGGTCACGACAGCCTGAGGCCACAGTACTTGGAGAAGTTCAAGTCTTCCGCCAGGTGAGATCAGGTGACCACATGGGGACAGACATCAAGGCATGTTGTCTACTGACCTCAGAGTAAGAGCAGGCAGAACACCTTCATTTAGCAGATGTACAAGGGGGACATTTGAACCCGCAACCTCTTGATCGTCAGTCTAATGCTCAAAAGCTGTGCTTCACCCAGTGATGTTGAAAGACTCTTTCTGCAGAGCTTTTGTGTTCGTGGTGGACAGTGCCATCTTCCAGAAAGAAGTGAGAGACGTGGCAGAGTTCCTCTACTTCCTGTTGACAGACAGCGTGGTGTCTCGGACTGCCCCCAGCCTGGTGGTGGCCTGCAACAAGCAAGGTACACGCTCTACCACTGAGCTATACCCATCCCCATGCTCTACCACTGAGCTATACCCATCCCCATGCTCTACCACTGAGCTATACCCATCCCCATGCTCTACCACTGAGCTATACCCATCCCTATGCTCTACCACTGAGCTATACCCATCCCCATGGTCTACCACTGAGCTATACCCATTCCCATGCTCTACCACTGAGCTACACCCATCCCCATGTTCTACCACTGAGCTATACCCATCCCTATGCTCTACCACTGAGCTATACCCATCCACATGCTCTACCACTGAGCTATACCCATCCCCATGTTCTACCACTGAGCTATACCCATCCCCATGCTCTACCACTGAGCTATACCCATCCCTATGCTCTACCACTGAGCTACACCCATCCCCATGCTCTACCACTGAGCTATACCCATTCCCATGCTCTACCACTGAGCTACACCCATCCCCATGCTCTACCACTGAGCCATGGTTGCTATGGCTCCCATTGATGTCCTGTCTGTCTTCTCTCTAGATATCACCATGGCGAAGTCAGCCAAGCTGATCCAACAGCAGCTGGAGAAGGAGCTGTAAGTATGCTACAGTATAGTACACATACAAAACAGAAGAGTACACTACAGGACAGTACACATATAGTATAGTACACTGCAGCAGTCTACAGTAGTCTATAGTATAGTACAGTAGTGTACAGTAGTCTAGTATAGTACAGTAGTGTATAGTACAGTAGTGTACAGTAGTCTAGTATAGTACAGTACAGTAGTGTATAGAACAGTCTGTAAAGGTGTGACAGAAGGATGAACCCAGGCTGCTTGTTGTTTCCCTCAGGAACACTCTGAGGGTGACTCACTCAGCGGCGCTCAGCGCCCAGGATGGCTCGCTGGCGGGTGGTGCAGTCTTCCTGGGGAGGAAGGGGCGGGACTTTGAGTTCAGTCAGCTGCCCATGGGGGTGGAGTTTGTGGAGTGCAGCGCCCGTGGGGGGGGCGAGGAGGGGGGTGCAGACATTGATGGTCTGGAGAGGATTCTGTCCAAGCTGTGAGGCCCTCAACAGCACAGGGTCATGGACAGATTCTTTTTACCCCCTCCTCCCACGTGTGTGTATGTGTGTGTGTGTGTGTGCGCGTGTCTTTGGCTGCTCTGATCCCAAGCTGTATTACCAACTACAGAACAATAAACATTTCTGGTTTCTGACTGAATTTGTGACAATTGAGCATTTAAACAGTCTGCTCTGTGCCTTATGAGTTACTTCAACAGGGATGGTGGCGTTCCTCTGATCTGCAGGATAAGTTGGCATGTTTGAGTGGAACAATGAATGTATGGGTCTTAAGATAGCATTGCTGTTTTCTGTTTGTAAATAAAATGATTGGCTTATAGCTGTATTTTACTTTATTCTGAATGGTGTCATCTTGATCAATATTAGATTGTATATATCAGGAGGTGTGCAGGGCACAATCCTTTAAGACAGCAGAAAGCATCAGCACAGAGAAACTTTATTGAGACTTGCACCACAAAAATCCATGTAATGTTTTAGATTTGTGCGTATAAAATCAGTGCAGCAGACTGTGAATGGAGAATATAGCTGATCGTATCATACACATCAGTCTGGCTAGCACACCCAAGGCACACAGAAATCTAAATGCCAACTATCCATGCTACACTAACCTTGAAAATATAACTGAATTATTTGTCAGCCCCCCTGGTCTGACCTGGAGTGGTCCTCTAAGACTGTCCTCTGCAACACCCTTGACACAGACATAGTACAGTCATGCGTGAGTGTACACTTACTGGAGAACACCCCTCTTAGTACTGATGGTTTAGTCTGCTCTGGCTACATGATACAGATCAAGCAGAGAGCATAGTGAGAGGGTTGTTTGATCTGTTCTAGTTCTGCAACCAGAGGTGGAGCTATAGGCCAGCCAGAGAGTAGACAGTGAGGCTGGGACTCTGGTCTGCGACCACCAGGCTGGGCTCCCCCTTGAGCAGAGCAGGGCAGATCCAGTTCACCTTGTCCCCATGGTGGAAGCTGACCTTGGGCCCAGCCTTCTGCTCCTCTTCTTGGCCAGGTGAGGGCTCAATGCTGCTACCAGGATCCCCCTCTTCACCCCCCCTCTCCCCCTCCTCTCCTACCCTCTGCCCTTTATCCCACAACCGCTCAGTCTTTTCCTTCCTTCCTTGCTGGGCCTTAACCAAGGCCTTGGCTGAAGCCTGGAGTCTGACCTTCCCCCTGCCCTTAGCTTTCCTGCGAGGGGCTCCTTGCAGCCGTGTGTGGGCGTTGCCCTGCGGGGCCACCACAGGGTGCTGGCTTAGGTCCCAGAGTGCTACCAGGCCGTCATTGCCCCCGGTGACCAGCCAGTAGGGGTGCGGAAGGCAGTGTAGGAAGTGAGCCTGTGAGGCCCCCTGGCTGTGGGCCCTCAGTGCCCCCTGCTGTTCCAGCTTGGAGCCGGCACCGACCCGCAGGAGGTGCACCCTCCCGTCCTCAGCAGCACACGCCAGCACGTTCCCACACGTCGCCACGGAGACACAGTGGGCCAGCGGAGGGTTGAGGAGCTCCCCCGCCCTCTGCTGATGCTCATCCTCTTCCTGCAGGCTGACAGTCCACAGGGGGCGTGTCTTCTGCAGGCTCCAGAGCATCACCTGGGGGGACATGAACACAGGACTATGTGTATATACACTGGTAAATACATGTCCCCCTCCTCACCTGCATGCACAGGATTAAGTATATATACTGGTAAATACATGTCCCCCTCCTCACCTGCATGTCCAGCCCAGCAGACACCAGGTTGTTGGGCCTGTGAGGGCGGAAGGCGATGGAGGAGCAGATGTTGGTGTGTCTCCTCAGTGTCCGGTTCAGCCTCCCCCCTGGCAGCTCCAGCACCCTCACTGCTCCCGTGTCGTCAGCCAAAGCCAGCAGGCTGCCGCTCTCGTCCAGCGCCAGTGCGTTGATCTCCTCCTCGCCGGCCTCCCGCAGCTCCTGGACTGCCCCCTTTAGGCTGCGGGGGTCCAGCACGCTCACCGTCTCCCCATGCGCTACGTACAGCAGGCCAGTGGGGGAGAACACGGCGCTGGTGACGTCCTCCTCCCTTGGGAGGCTCAGGCTGCCCACAACCGAGCCCTCCTGGCTCCACACCCTCACGGCCCCCCCCTCCGAGCCGGAGGCCAGCAGGCCGTGTGGCCCCACCGCAGCCCCCACACACAGCACCGGCCCAGGGGGGCCCCCACTCCACCGCCTGGACATCGACCTGAGAACGGAGAGTCTATTAAGATGTTTTAAAATCCTGACTGTTATTCGTTTAATGTGCTCGGTAGTTACTTTTTTCCCATTGAAGATGGTGACTAAGGCTTAAAGGGGCAATTGACTGCAAAACCGATTTTACCTTGTCATTGTTGAAAAACGACAGTTCGGAGGGTAAACTGAACATACCGTGAATATCAAAGTCTATTGACACCTCTTTCCTATTCAAATCTCAAAAAGAAAAAATTTGGCTGTAAAACGCTAGCTTTTCAACAAAGCCACCGGTCCTACGTAGGACCGGTGATCGCCCTCTTATTGGCTCTGGTCTGTATCTTTGTCACGCCCCAGAATTTACATCCAGACCAGCCAGAGGTAGCGTCTATCTCCGAAACTAGTTTAGCTGCGCGCTGCTCTGTGTAGGCTACTTATAAGGAATTACAAAGAACGTTTTGAATTATAACAATGATATTGATTATGGACCACGGTCGTAAATGCTTTGTTCCAGGCTGTACAGGGAAGGCTAACACTTACAGTCTTCCCAAGGAGCCAAACATTCAACAGGCATGGCTGCTGTTGTCTATGAGAAGATCCAGGCGAAGTTCGACACTCAATCATTCATTTGCTCTGAACATTTCACCCAAGACAGTTTTGACAACCTTGGACAATTTCAAGCAGGATATGCTAGGAAGCTGAACCTGGAAAGAGGTGCTGTTCCAACCGTATGCTCATTGCAACCGCAAGCTATAAGGACAGTAAGATGTTGTGCTAACAGTTATTAGCAATGCTAACGTTTCCTGTATATAGCATACCAGGTAGAATGCTAAATACGTTTCTACACACATCAAATGACTCTAGCTAGACTAGCTGTAGTCGGCATTAGAAGGGAAGCTTCCGAAAAATAGCCAGAAAACAAACTGCAGTCTGGCTTATTGCTAACGCCTGTCTAGATAATCTATTTGAAAGAACTGGAGAAAGGCAGGTTTTAGATACAGGATACATTAGCATTGCTAGTAACTGTTACTAGTAACACCTAGACTGTAGGCAGGTAAACAAGTTTAGCTTGCTAGTTAACGCAAGAGCATAGAATGTGTGATAATTTAGCCTAGTTTATTGGCAATGGGGCTAACGTTGATTCGTGTTCCTGACTGTGTTTCATTCAAATAAATAACCTGTGTAATGAAAATCTACAATTCACGATGCATATTTGTCCAGATCTTTGTCATGTTATTTTACATCAAGATATCTAGAGCTAGACTAGCTAGCTAACTGAAGCCGAGTAGAATCACGATTGCAACAACGTTTGGTTGCTAAGCTGTAGCCTAATAATCTACCCACCTAAGTCAATCCAGTTTGCTTCAACAACAGAAGTGGAAACAAGTAATGTTATCATTTCAAATGTTATATAGTCAATCTGGTTGAAAACAGTGTTGTGTAGACACAATAGATTTATTTGCGTGTTTTTATTTCAAGTCTCCAACTTCAGTGTTTCAGCGAGTGCTGCTGTTGGCCGTGTTGCGTTTTTGCTCCCAGCTTCACTCGTTGATAACCAACCAATCAGCGCGCAGCTTATCTAAATATTAATGAGCATACCATAAAAAGAGAAAAGCTAGTGTTTTTTCCCGGGAACATTTCAGACGATCTGTAAGAGGGCATAGAACAGCACCCGGGCCATTTTCAACCCAACCAATGTTACATACCCTATTCGGAGACCTTAAGGAACAGTGTGAAATACCCAAAAAACCCAGTCAATTGCCCCTTTAAATAATTTGCCAACATTATCGACAAAAATTGTTTTGGGATGTAATATTGTGACCTATTTTAAGGGCCTGCAATAACGCGATTTGATCAGTACGGCGCTGTAGCACTAGCCTGTAGCCCCAGCCTGTAACGCTCCCGTATGCAATTCAATAGAAGACCAGACGACACGCTGCTAATGAGAATGTCGGGAGTGCAAGCGAAGCCGAACTAGCAGTGTGCATGGCCGTATTAACCATAGGGGCAATTGGGCAACTGCTCAGGGGCACCAACACTCCAGGGGCACCAAGAAACCGATGTATTTTTTATAATAAAAAATTATAATAACTAATGACTTACTAACCGAGTGAGGTTGTGCCGGGAAATATAAAACTGATGTTTTAACGTATCGACCGAGTGATAGCAACGCAAATCCGAGGCAAAGCCTCAGTTTGATATTTCCAGGCATGACCGAACGGTCGAAGTTAGTAAGTTGTTTATTATATGGCATTTTTAGCTCTTCATTTAAAACATGTCGTTTTGTTCAGCTCTACTCAAGTCTTCTCACGGTGTGTTTCAGGTGTTAGTGTAGCCGATGTGTGGTTAAACTCACTCCTCAAGTATGTAATAGGCCACCCGCGTCAAGAAATTGCTAGCTCTTCGTTGGCGTAGTTGGTAGTGGTGGCACTTGGGAAGTCAGAAGTGGTGAGTTCGACTCCCAGTGGCAGCGGACGGAGGCCCGTATACCTCTGACGGAACTTGCAAGACCACGTCTGTTACATTAGCACCTAGCAACCAATCTGATATCTGAGCGACCAAACCTAGCAATCTGCCTAGTGCTTTTTCTCTCTGTGTTCACACTTTTCTGCTCTTTTAGAAAGTTAAGAGTTTCCTCGTCGCTGCTGTCTTTATTTTTATATGGAACCACACTGTGGTTTTACTATCCATAGATACACACTGTGTTAAATTAAGACTAGGCAAGTTAGCTGTGATATAAGCGGGATAATGCACTGGGAGCAAGTGAGTTATGGAAAATAACTGCACTTCAGGTTGGTAAACGGTAGCATCCCCCTGGTTATTTTCTCATGACTGACTTTCTCCCAGTGCACCATACATAGGTTACACCCATGTATGGAAAATGTAGTGGAGCAGTATTAAGCAAAACGTATGAAAACAAATACAGTAAAGTACAGATCCTCAGAAATAATACCCGAGTACAGTAAAAAGGTATTTCTACTCAAGGACCAATACGTGGATTTGGTTTGTGTTCTGCGGGGTGGGGGTAGATGGGCACCAGAGTCACTGTTGCCCAGGGGCACAATGAAGTCTGCGTGGCATTGTGGGAAAGTTTAACAAAACTTCAAACAAAAAATCCTGTTGTGTGTTTCCTTTCATGGGAACACAACGTGCATGTTAACTTGGGAGCTTAAAGCGGAAACATCTCGGCATGAGAGGAACCATACAACTAGCCAGGATAGCTGTTGTTAGCGACACCAGTTGCTAAAAACGGGCTAAATCGTATTTCACGCATAGGCCTACTAACAGCTTAGCAACATGTCCACAGACAGCAGTTAAACAGCAGTACGACAATATTAAACACTCAAAAATTCCCAGTAGGCTACTAGTGGAACGTAGCCAGGCTCTGCCGTCCTACGTATTTCCGCTCAATTTTGATTTAGATAGTCTGGTTAGCCCCTCGCCTTGAAGCAACGGCCCCGGTGGATGTAGGTGGTATTGCATGTACGGTTAGGTTTCCGACTCTTCCGGTCGTTTTTTATACTATTAACTCCATTCAACATTTACAAAACTATTTCCCCCAATAATTTTTGTTTGATTCTCGAACCTGGCTCATACTACTAGCTTTTTCATGGAATCATTTTTCCCGATTTTTGCTAAGTTTGAAATCAATCCGAAATGGGTAAACTAGCAACCCATTTATTTGCTTAGTCAATGAAAGTTGCCTGCGAATGTGCTCGCGGATACTAACAGGGCACAAGCACAAAAGTTCACATTGGCCGATAGCCGATTTAAATGAGCTCTCGGAGCTAGGGAAAAAAAGAGCCACTAGCTGAGTCTACTACCGCGCACTTGTGCACTTCGAGCACTGACTTTCAGTGCTTAGGGCGCTTCACTCACAAAACCAGAATAATTCAGTGCACTGAAAGTACCAGGATGGCGCACTGCAAACGGTCCCAAAAAACAGTGTACAACGATGGACACTACTCGCCGTAAACGGGCGCCATCTTGGCAGCGTAGCGGAAAAGGAGGAGCCCTTTCGGCAGCTTTTTCCACTTAAGTGGAGAAGCGCGTTAATTTTGGCAGGTTTTGCGGGTGTGGCGAGCAGATTTGCGTCCGTCACTTCCACCAAGTGTTAAACGTAACAGTGTTCCATTTGAGACAGCACTTATTAGCGACAGAGTGCACTGAATATGTAAGTGCACTGTTTTGCAGGGCACTGTATTGCAGTGTACTTCATAAAGTGCGCGGTAGTAGACACAGCTAAAGTTTAAAGCTAGACAGGAAGACACGGAAGTGGAAAGATGGCCGCGTCCGGTCTCGCGCTCTCGCTTGCCTCACTGCGCCACTGAGCACTTTTCATAGAAATGAATGGGGACGCCATCTTGGAAGACAAAAGTAGCTTCCTCTAGTTATATTAACTCTATGGGTTAGGAACAGGCTATGTGGAACGGGCACCTTGTGTTAAATGATTTTTATTAAAAAAAACATAATCGTGTGATTTGCATAGATGAATGCCACCTAGCATCGGAGTCGGGACTTTTTATTTAAATAATCGTCTGTTGCAGCCCTAATGGTGACCCAGGAACGCAGACAGCACATTAGTTAAGACTACTGTTTTCTGAAACAAGTGCTACCTCACTTCACATATTAAAATGTGCATGGTTTTCGAAATCAGCCGTCAAGCAAGATAGCTAAATAGATAGCATCAATAGTTTGAAACTTGATACTGTAGCTACTATAGTGTAAGTAGGATTGACAACTGTCCCGTATTAGTGTAACTGACGTGGTCTTGCAAGCTCCGTCAGAGGCATCCCGGCCAATGTTCGCTCCCGCCGGGAGTCGAGCCTGCCACCTATCGACTTCCAAGCGCAACCACTACCAAGTACGCTAACGAAAAGCTAGCTCCTCTTGACGCGGGTGGCTTATTACATACCTGCGGAGCGAGTTTCACGGTTCTTACTCCGTTACACTAGCCGGGAACCCCCCCCCCCCCCCCTATTGCCCCTGAACCAAATTACAGCCTCCTACGTGAACATCTCAAATACAAACACACCCTTGCCTTACCCTTACTAAGGAGGACAAACGTTCTGCTCTCAATGTAATCACAACGGAGGGTTCCAAGCATCAACAAATGCAAAATTGAACGTATTGCTCATTTTACATTGTGATAAAAAACACAATTGTGAGATTTAATGTACAATACGATGTACGCTGATATTATTAGTACATTTACTTTCGAAAACAGTAGTCAATTTTTGTTTGATGACTGAGTCGTTAGCGTAATTAGCCTTTGTTGAACGACATATACTTTAGCGGTCTGTGATACATCCGTTTTCAATCGTTAAAATAATAAACATGCCTCACATATCGATTAACTTTTTATGATTTATTATGACATTATATTACTGGTAAACAATTCATGGGTACAATTATCATTATATACCTGTAGTTTTAAGCCAGTGTAGCTCACTGTTATGCTGTACGCGACGCGGTTTAGAGAAACATAATTCTACTGCTGTTTAGGAAGCCAAACGGCGACAGTAAAATCTCGGCACTCCCCTTACAAAAATCAAAATTCCCAGATGAGTTTTTCAATTGGTGAATCAACCTGTCACTCAAATTAGAGCCAATCCCTGTGCGAATAACATCCCGTATGTGGCACAGAAGTTTTCCCATTTTAAGAGGTCTGTAATGGGCTGTGAGTACTTTGAGCCATTGCCTACTAACCTGAACTTCAATGCCACAGCCTCAATTTGATGTCATTCTGTTCATGAAGGTCTCCTCTACAAGACTGTGAAAACCGCAAACATTTCCCAGCTGGGGTTTTTTTTTATAATCAAGCTTATGTCTGAGGAGTGCCTGTGATTTACTGAATTCTGACAGTAGCTACCTAGCTTGGAATGCCCACGACAGACTGAGGTTATACTGGCTTTGTTTTACAGTGCCTAAGTGGGATGACATGGTTGCGTTTTGAAGTTTTTGCTACATTGGGCTTCATATAACATTTCTATTTTGAGTATACTTGTATCTTGCAAGGTTTGCTTTAAAAAAAAAAGTTTATTCGTACTCGAAAAAAGGCGCGTTTTTATATTCCCCTCAACTCCGCCATCTAGTGGCTTTTTGTGAACTGATCTGCATTATCTTCAATCACCAGCACATAATGAGACAGTTAAATATCACATAGATTAAACAACAAATTTAGCCAATCCCAAATATAAGTAGGCTATTGTGTGAAAGGTGTTATGGAGGACATTTGGATTTGAATGACTGACAGTGATCAGCTCGACGTGACTTTCACTGAGCGCATTAGTAAAAGTTTATTTTGGGGTTATTTAGGTGGCTCTTAAAAGAGCCTTTGTTGCTTTTAGGCGGGAGTCTTTACAATATCCTGCTCAGACCTGAGTGGACATTCAACAGAAACATTTCGTTTCCCCTGAAATTTAAGTGAACGCCGTCCCTTAAATAACAATCATCCTTATGATGGATGTTGTTGTTTCGGATGCCAGACATGCCCCTATCAGCCAGGAAGGCGGCTATGCCGGCATTCACATGCCTTCGGGCCCGTTCAATCCCGTACACACTGGTACCAGGTACATGGTTGCGATAGACCTGTCGCTGGATGATATCGGAAAATATGATCCTGGTACTGGGGTACTTTTGCAGTAGCCATTCAAGATCGTTCCTCATTTGGATCATCAGACAACAAGATGTTTGAGAGGCCAGGTTGTTTCCGCCCAGATGCAAGATCATTACGTCAGGACCTGGACCCGCTGTTCCCTGGAGAAGAGGCAGGAGCTGCTCCCATCTCATACCCCTCTTCCCCATCCACTCAATCTGGCACATCAAGCCGAGGGTGGCTGTGTCCCGTGGCCTTGTGGCGATCAGGTGGCGTTCAAGCCAGTAAATCAACGAGCTGCCGATTATCCACACTCGTGGCTTTCGAAGGAGTTGGAGTTTGCTTTCCATAATAGTTGGTGAGTATAACTAGAGACAGATTTACTTTTATTTAAACCCCCTTCTATTTTTTTTAAGGGACAAATAACTGCTTACTATTGGTCTGTCATAAAAGGGCGGGAAATGTTACAATTTACCACAGTGACGGGGGAGGGGCACAAGTGAGTGACAGGGGATATGATCTTATTGGGTATTGATCAGAGTAAACAAACCAATTATATCCAGCTAAGCACCCTCCCCCCCAGCAACACACACAAACACCCCAGCAACACAGTGTAACTCATACAAAGATTTAGCCAATCAATACTTTGTTACTATCCACCCGTCCCCCCCTGTCAGAGAGTAGTTATTAGTTCAAATCTAATAATTCATTACTGACAGACTACAAGCAAGACAAGATGAGTTGCAGCAAAGAGACAAAGAGTGAAGGTAGTATGGTGTTCAGGGAATGTGAGAGATTAGGTGTAGAGTTGCATAATTTATCAGGAGAGAAAGATAAGATCGATATCAAGTTGTTGACCAATAGGGTCTTGTTTGAGATTCACAGGTTTGTATCTTTGATGGATGTAGGTACAGTGATTCAAAGTGTAGTTGACATTTTGTGTTACAACTTTGTTTTAAATGTAGATGATCGCAGGGCCCTTGAGAGGTGGGTAAGTACATATCTAAAGAGAGCGTTGTCAAGGAATCGTAGATTTGTACATAGAGAAAGGGTCGCTTTTGAAGAGAAATCAGTTAATTTTGGTCAATGGACACAGGCTGAGAGCCAGGAGCTAGTAGCTAGTATCGAACTGGAATGTGTCAGGGACGTAGACAAGGTTGTCGTGGATTTAGAAAGGGAACTGAAGGAAAGGGATCAATTAGTGCAGGACTTTGAGGTTTTACTTAAGGAGAAAGATAGGATAGACAATGATAGGAAAGAGAGAGGTTTGAAGCTGTATGAGGCTGAGGTCAAGATCAGCAGCTTGCAGTGTAAGCTAGACAAGTGTAGTCAGATGTTTTCAGATAACCATAGCTCCAGATCCCTGGTAAAGAAGAAGTTGAAGAGGAGGGAAGATAGGCTAGCACTGAAAGAGCAGGAGGCTGAGAGCCTTAGGCTTCACAACAGTGTGTTGGAAGTGGCCAAGGAAGAGTTGGAAGAAAGGTTAGTCGGTCTGAGTCAGGGACTAGCACAAATGAAAATGGAGAAAAGGAGGGAGACTCTGCGTTCTAATTATTTAAAAAGAAAGACTGATCAGGTAAGTGCTAGAGCGTCTAGTTTAGTAGAGCAGGTTCAGAATTTAAATGAGCAAGTGCAGTTTTGGAAAGGGGAACATTCTGTCGCACAGGAGGAACTACACAGGTTTATACAAGGGCAGGTCCCCACTTTTGAGCATGGTAGGTATTCAGATGTTGTTAGGGAGGTGTACATGGATTTGATTACAACTATGGGGGTGAGTTCCACCAAGGCATCTGAAGTTGTGAAAGTTGTGTTGCAGAAGCTTGGCAGGTCCAAGATAGGAAGGCTTCCTAGCCAGTCTTTTTGTAAATATATGGTGTTGGAAGCAAGGCAGGTGTCGCTACAGCATCTGCAAAGTACTCTGTTGTCAGAGAATAACTTGACCCTTTGCACAGATGCAACAAGTAAGTTTGGACACAAATATGGCACTGCAGGCATATTTTTAAAGGATGGTACTAGACTCCATTTAGGTGTGAGAGAACAGGCATCTGGTTCTGCCCAGTGCACGTTTGATACTGTGCGAGAGATGATTCATGATGTTGTTAGCAGTGGTGGTGAAGAAGTCAGTGATTTTTGTGAGAAAGACATCTTCTCCAAAATTAAGAACCTAATGAGTGACAGGGCCAGCACAGAGAAGAGGTTCAATGAAATACTGGCTCAGTACAGAGCCAGTATCCTGCCTGACATAGTTGAAGACTTTGATCAGTGCAGTGAGGTAGAGAAAGCAAGACTCTGTGTGGTGAATGAGCTTTTCTGTGGTTTGCATCTCATTGATGGTCTGGCCCATCAAGCAAACACTGCCTTGTCTACCTGGGAAGACATGGTTTTTGGCAGTGCAGAGATTGGAAGCTCTAGGCACCCCGGTTTCCAGAAGAGTTGTGGTGAAAGCGGAGCTGTACACCTTTTGAGAATAGTGTGTAAGCTCATTCAAGAGCGGGGCTGTGAAAAGAGTGGCAAGCCTGTTCAATTTCGAACATTTTTGATGGACAGGAACGGAACGGATTTCGTTCCCCTTGCTCCTTTTAAGGGAAACAGGGCAAATGTCACCTTTTACAACTCAGCAGGTTTGTATTTTTTGAGTAGGGATATTTTGGATTTCTCTTGTGCTAATAGAAGTGAAAATAGGTTAGTAGAGGCTGTGTATGAGGATCTTAATGTTCCTCATTTCCTTGCAGGTTGTCGGGCCTTGGGGCTTGTAGGGAAGTTAGTTGTTGATCCTGTGTGGGAGGCACTTTCTAGGAAGGAAAATGTGCTGGTCATGAATGGCAGGTATCAGGAGCTTGTCAGTAAGCTTAGAGAGTGGCAGGTGGATGGAGCTTCACTTCATACAGGGGAAGTGACTCTCTTTGAGGACATAGCTGTCCATGATAGTCCTGTTTTAAATAGTTTGACTAGAAAGACTGACATAGATTTTGATGGTTTGTCAGTGCAGGCTGTTGAGATAGTTTTAGCCAGCCTGGTTAAGGTGTGTAGCAGCATGCTAGCGGACCACTTAGTGCATGGACGCTATGCAGATGTGTCAGAGGAACTGGTTGACCAACTTGCCTCAGCACCTAAAACCAATGTCAGTTGTGAACGTGACTTTGGGGTTTTTGATAGGCTTCTTCGAGAGAAAGCTAGGGCAAAGGTCAACACACTAGAGGGCATGATGCTTTTCAAACAGAATCGGTCTTGGGAATGGCTGTCAGGATTAGATAGAGACAGGAAAGCACAGGTGTTATCTGTAGCTAGAGCATCAGTGCAAGAACAGAGAGCCGTTTTCTGTGAGCGTGCTCAAGCCATTAGGGATGAGAGACTTAGGATTTTGCAGGCGGCTAGGGTCAAAGAGAGAGAGAGGGAAGTTAGGGATGTTGCCACAAAGCAAAAGCTGACAGATGATTATTTAAATCATGAAGTCAGATTTACATAGGTTGTAAAGCAAGACTGTTGAGCGAAATTTAAAAGCCAACAGTATAGAGTAGGGCATTGGCAGTTAGACTGTTGAGCGGGATTTAAAAGCCAACAGTATAGAGTAGGGCATTGGCTTTTAGGTTGAAGATGGCTGTAAAATTATTTGTAACTATTGTGTATCTAGTATAATTGTTTTCTTTCAGGTAAGATTTCTGATGTAAATAGTTCCCTCTGCATATATTTGTATCTCTTATATGATGTTTATATAGCAAAATATTGTCAGTTTTACTCTAGTAAGGCTGTTTGAAAAGCCAGCAGTAGGGCATTTACAGGACATACACACATTTGCAGAACAATGACAACTATTCTGTCCCTAATATTTCTGTCTAATTTCAGGTATGAAGAGAAAATGAAACTGCAGCAGCACATCCAGTTTGCAGTGAGGTTGTATAGTAAAATTAAGTTTTCATAAATATGTATATAAGTTAATTAAAATGTGCACTCATTTTTCTCTATTTTTCAGATGAATGTGCCTTCAATTAGCTACACATTTTCCTGGAGCTTGCTCGATCGCCTTTTTGCTAGGGGTCAGGGAATAATTTTCCAGTACCCCATATTGGCTAAAATGGGTGAACTGGTTTTTTGATTCCCTCTGGAAAATGAGTTAGGTTTCCTATTAAATATGCATATTAAACATTGTTGTTCTTGAAAAAATTGAAGTTGTGTCATTATTATATTACGTGTATTATGTTTCAATGGATAACTTAATTAAAATGACATTTATTTAAAGAAAGACAACGAAAAAGTAATTTAGAGGTCCTCTTTTGAGAAAATGTTATTATAAATCGACTGGACAATATAAGAGTACAGACAAGACTTCCCCGCCCCATTCACTGCAATGAAAGCTTAATGGAACTCCGACTCGGAATTTGAGCTTCAGGGACGCTTGACAAAAAATGACAATATTTGGCGTGTCGGACGTTTTAGAATTGTTTATGTGATGTGTTCCCATCGTATTTAAGACTACATATTTTACAAACAAGAGCTTTGTTAATGTAGCTGTTTACATATCTAACTTGTACTGGTTAATCGGCTAACATGTTGAAGTAGGCTACATCCAAAGTCGCTGTCGTAAAACTAGCCTCTTTTTCACAAACAGCTGATTAACGGAAGTAGCTTCGAGGTAAAACTAAAAACCTTTAAAAACGCCTAATATTTGCAAATATTGTTGATATTATTGTGCGCAGGTGTTTTAGTATAGTGAATATGTAATTTAATTCCATCATTTCCCCAGGAATAACTATTAAAACGTATTTCAGGAAAAACGCTCAAACGGGTTTGTCCTCCCTACCCTTAGACATATGTATATAGCTAGTAGCTAACTTCGTTGTAATGAGCAAGGATGAAGTTGAGCACTAAAATCTAATTAAAACTAAAGTACGATCAAATATCCTTCAGGCGTATAGCGTTAGACTTTATACACTATAATTATTTTAATATACATTTTAGCTAGTTGGCAGTTCACTAGCTTGATTGCTAACGTCAGCTAGCGTTACCTAGCAATATAGCTACAGTAGTGGCTTTTTAAATAAATGTGATGTGTCAATGATATCCTAACCTAACAGATAGCTACATAAGCTCACCAAATCGAAGTTTTAAACACATATAGCAACTTTCTTGAAAAAATATTCTTGATACCTTTAATTTTTGTTGACGCTGTTGCTCAACTCATATGAGGCAGGGTCGCACATTAATGACGCCACCTAAGGTTGTTGATTGACAGGACTAACAGCCAGTAAGCACTTTGTATAAGATCTTTGTATGATTTTTTCTGTGTTGTACCCCCTTGCATTCTTCTGTTTGCAATTGTATCCTCTGTAATTGATTGTATTGCTGCCTTTATGCAATACAAAAAAAACAAAAAAAACTAACAGCCAGTAACCTAGGGACTGTGTCAGTACCAAACCAACTGCATAGCTACAAGTCTGGTATTTGTGTTAGACACAACGAATACAATGTCTACATAAACAGATCAGATGACTGAGCAGTGAATTCGCAGACGTGCCAAATGACATTGTGTCCTTCAGGCACTTCATCCTACTTGCCTCGGGGGAATGTCCCTGTACGCACAAAGACTAGCCAGCAGAAATGACCTGTCTTCTTCAACATCTGTCTCTGTCTTTGTCTCTCTCTCTCTGTCTCTCTCTCTCTCTCTCTCTCTCTCTCTCTCTCTCTGTCTCTCTCTCTCTCTCTCACACTCACACTCACACTCTCACACACACACACACACACAATGACACACTGAATAGTAGCAGTGTTTTCTGTTAGTTCATCCAGAGCAGCAAATCTGATGAGTCCCCATTTCTGGGTCAGTGCACAAAATAGTGAATACATAGAATAGAGGGCAAAGCAGTTCGCTCGCTCGCGCTCGCACACACTTCCACATACGTACACAATTTCTCACATTCTACCTCTGAAGTGTGATGCAGACACACAGAAGAACCCTCACCCCCAGCCAGTCCCTCTAACCACTTGATTGTGAGTACTTAATTGTTTCTTCATTCATAGTTCTCAAACTTAACTGCACAAAGCCAGTTCAGTTCATGTACATGCAGTTTTCAAACTGAACCGCATGTACATGTTTTTTTAATGGTTACTGAACTGTATAGAGAATTATGTTAACACTTCTATTTTTCATTGGATGCATGTTTCAAAGTACATGTCATGTAATATCATTAGAGGGTCAAATTCTGAGAGTAAAACCATTGGAGGGTTTAGGAGGGAGTAGGAAAGTTGGTTCATGGTCGTTAGTAGAGCCTGTGGTCCAGGGAAGAATGCTGACTGTTATCTCAACATCCACACCCACACTCACCACTCTTTCCTGCCATCAGCAGAAAGACTGGCTCACCAAACTAGACTCATCTCTCATCAAACTAAACTAGACCCTAACTCCCCCTGTAGACTAACACACAGGACTGGAGAACACTAAGACCCTTAGCTGTCTTTCCCCCCTTCTGAATTGCACTGAGCTGACTTCTCTTTTACCTAAACACACAATCACTATTTTATCCCATCCTATCTTATCACAGACACAAACGTTTTATTCCATCCTATCATACACACGCATGATGAGGTCACCGTACTTCCCGGCTCGCTCAGTGCTGTTCCGTAAGGAGGAGAACGGCGTGACCTACCGTGTTCCTGCACTGCTCTACATCCCCTCTTCCTCCTCCTTCCTGGTGTTTTGCGAGGAGCGTCTGAGTCCCTCCGACTCCCAGGCACACCTGCTGGTCATGAGGAAAGGCACCTTCTACAGGAACTATGTAGAGGTCAGTACAGGAATTATGTAGAGGTCAGTACAGGAACTATGTAGAGGTCAGTACTGGACACCTACAGGAACTATGTAGAGGTCAGTACTGGACACCTACAGGAACTATGTAGAGGTCAGTACTGGACACCTACAGGAATTATGTAGAGGTCAGTACTGGACACCTACAGGAACTATGTAGAGGTCAGTACTGAACACCTACAGGAACTATGTA
This sequence comes from Hypomesus transpacificus, assembly GCF_021917145.1. Taxonomy (NCBI): domain Eukaryota; kingdom Metazoa; phylum Chordata; class Actinopteri; order Osmeriformes; family Osmeridae; genus Hypomesus; species Hypomesus transpacificus. The sequence continues at coordinate 9,503,825 of NC_061074.1, read as the reverse complement.
GAGGTCAGTACTGGACACCTACAGGAACTATGTAGAGGTCAGTACTGGAATTATGTAGAGGTCAGTACTGGACACCTACAGGAACTATGTAGGGGTCAGTACTGAACACCTACAGGAACTATGTAGAGGTCAGTACTGGACACCTACAGGAACTATGTAGAGGTCAGTACTGGACACCTACAGGAACTATGTAGAGGTCAGTACTGGACACCTACAGGAACTATGTAGAGGTCAGTACTGGACACCTACAGGAACTATGTAGAGGTCAGTACTGGACACCTACAGGAACTATGTAGAGGTCAGTACTGGACACCTACAGGAACTATGTAGAGGTCAGTACTGGACACCTTCTAAAGGAACATGTGAGCAAACATCTAATCTTACCTCCCTTTCCCTCTTCCCAGTGGGAGGACATGCGTGTGTTGGGCTCGGCGCGACTGGAGGGGCACCGCTCCATGAACCCGTGTCCCGTGTACGACGAGTTTACTGGCACGCTCTTCCTGTTCTTCATTGCCGTACTTGGCCACACCTCGGAGGCCCACCAGCTGATCACCGGCAAGAACCTGACACGCCTCTGCTGCATCTCCAGCAGCGACCATGGAGACACCTGGAGCCCCACCATTGACCTCACCGTCAGGGTCATAGGAGACACCATCACAGGTTAGCATAGGAGACACCAGCACAGGTTAGCATAGGAGACACCAGCACAGGTTAGCATAGGAGACACCATCACAGGTTAGCATAGGAGACGACAGCACAGGTTAGCATAAGAGACACCAGCACAGGTTAGCATAGGAGACAACATCTCAGGTTAGCATAGGAGACGACAGCACAGGTTAGCATAGGAGACGACAGCACAGGTTAGCATAGGAGACACCAGCACAGGTTAGCATAGGAGACGACAGCACAGGTTAGCATGGGAGACACCATCACGGGTTAGCATAGGAGACACCATCACAGGTTAGCATAGGAGACGACAGCACAGGTTAGCATAGGAGACACCATCACAGGTTAGCATAGGAGACACCAGCACAGGTTAGCATAGGAGACGACAGCACAGGTTAGCATAGGAGACACCATCACAAGTTAGCATAGGAGACACCATCACAGGTTAACATAGGAGACGACCGCACAGGTTAGCATAGGAGACACCATCACAGGTTAGCATAGGAGACACCAGCACAGGTTAGCATAGGAGACACCATCACAGGTTAGCATAGGAGACGACAACACAGGTTAGCATAGGAGACACCATCACAGGTTAGCATAGGAGACACCAGCACAGGTTATCATAGGAGACACCATCACAGGTTAGCATAGGAGACAGCATCACAGGTTAGCATAGGAGACGACAGCACAGGTTAGCATAGGAGACGACAGCACAGGTTAGCATAGGAGACGACAGCACAGGTTAGCATAGGAGACGACAGCACAGGTTAAGACTGGATAACTGGTTCTGTTTGGCGCTCCTACAATAGAGTATCTTTTTAACTTAATTCTAGCTGACTTTTTTTGACCTAACCCTAACTGTGTCTGGTCCTTAGACCGGGCCACCTTCACCCTGGGCCTGGGTCACCCTAACCCTAACTGTGTCTGGTCCTCAGACTGGGCCACCTTTGCCCTGGGCCCGGGTCACGGCATCCAGTTGAAGTCTGGCCGGCTGCTGGTCCCGGCCTACGCCTACCTCATCACCTGCAGGGAGTGCTTTGGCCAGGTGTGCCAGACCACGCCCCGGGCCTTCTGCTTCCACAGCGACACCCACGGCCGCACCTGGCGCTTCGGGGAGGCGGTGCCGGGGCCGGAGAGCGTGGAGTGCCAAGTGGTGTCAGTGGACGAGGAGGACGGCAGCAACGTTCTATACTGCAACTCCCGCAGCCCGCTGGGGTTCCGCGTGCAGGCGCTGAGCCGGGACGACGGAGCCACCTTCCAGGATGGCCAGCTCGTCCGCAGGCTGGTGGAGCCGAGGAACGGTTGCCATGGCAGCGTGGTGGGGTTCTCTGCCCCCCTCCAGCTCCACCCTTGCCCCACACGCTCCAGATACTGGACCTCCTGCAGGAACGGAGGAGCCCCAGAACCCTGCACTGCACCCCCCAGCCCTCACCCAAGCCCTGACCCCAGCCCCGGCCCTGACACCTGCCCTCAGCCAGACCCGGCCACCAGCCACGGCCCTGACCCCAACCCTGACACCAGCCGTCACCCCAGCCCTGACTCTGACGCCAGCCCTCAGCCAGACCCGGCCCCCAGCCCTGGCCCGGCCCCCAGCCCTCCCCAGAAATTCCTCACCCCCACGTGGGTGGTGTACTCCCACCCCACCTGGTCCAATGCCCGGAGGGACTTGGGAGTGTACCTCAGCCCATTCCCCCGAGACCCAGACAGCTGGTCCGGCCCCTGGGTGATCTACGAGGGTCCCAGCGCCTACTCTGACCTGGCCTGCCTGCAGCTCCCCTCCTCTGGCAGCCCCACCTCCTCTGAGGGCCCCTCCTTCTCTGGGGGCCCCCCTGCCGTGGCCTTTGCCTGCCTGTTTGAGTGCGGAAGCTACACGGCCTATGACGAGATCTCTTTCAGCATCTTCACCCTCTACGAGCTGATAGACAACCTCCCCAGGAACGCCCCCTGGGACCACACACACACACAGCCAGGCCACCACACACACACCCCTCCACACACACAGCAAGGCCACCACACACACACCCCTCCACACACACAGCAAGGCCACCACACACACACCCCTCCACACACACAGCAAGGCCACCACACACACACCCCTCCACACACACAGCAAGGCCACCACACACACACCCCTCCACACACACGGCTGTCCCTTGGGACAGTGAGACCAGCATCCGGTCGTTGGAAGCTGTCTGACCTCTGCTCTGTGTCCTAGTCACATGTTGTTATGAGTCTCACAGCATCCTGTTCAAATCACATCTAGAAACACTGAATCATGTTCTAATATTTTAGATGTATTTGAAAACGTTTTTTTGTGGCTACCTATGAGTCCATCCATGCCTTGATGTAGCTTGAACACTGAAGAGAAGTTAGATTATGTTTTGGAGGCTGAGAGGAGAGACAAACAGGCTGAGAGAAAGACAGGGTTGCTGTGAGGCACCATAATAAAATAAATGTTGTGACCAGTCTCTTGCATCTATTGGATCTGATTATTACCACCCTTGACTGTTTAATTCATGCCACCTGTCACCAGTTGCATTCTGGGAAATCAAGTCATTAGTCAGCAAAAACTACTTCATGAGTGCATCAGCAGATGTCTAGCTAGGCTGATGACTGTGGTAGACTTTCTGAAGCCATGTGCAAGCGGAGAGAGCAGGAGCTATAGAAGTTAGATAAAGAGAAAACCACAAGCTTTCCCAGCTGGGACACCCTCCTCCCTCCGTGTTGCGTAACCGACCCCAGTAAGGCTCAGTCCTAGCCAGCATTCCTGTAGACATTCTGCCGTTACTGTTCTCCAACCTCAAGCTCTGTTGTTCTGCTATTCCCGTACAGAGGGGACTATGACGGGGAGGATGTTGGTGGTGCTGACTGCCCTGCTGACGGCAGGGACGGGAGCTGAGCCGCTGAGCAGCAGCTCTCCGGAGCTCCTCTCTGAGGTGAGCGAGTCTAGCGGCTCCATGCGAGGGTTACCTACAGCGATGCTGTAGTGGACACGCAGGGTTAGGGAGGGAAAGAAATACAATGTAATAGAAAACAAAGAAATAAAACAGTGAGACATTGATAAATCTTAGATAATAGATAAATCTTAGTCTTTTTTTACACATTTATTACATATGCTGTACATAGTACAAAACCAGTCTCTGGACACACCCCAGTCAAACTTGTTGATCTTCTAGTTGTTGTGACGCCCAGGCAGTGAGGAGGGATCAGAGGACTGAGGTCATAAACACACAAACGTACATAACGTACTATTTGATGTCTCAGATTGTATTCCTGAAAGTTTTTAGGATCTTTTAATAAACAACTCAGCCTCAAAGTCTCATTTAAAAACAAGCTGAAGAGCATCCCAGTACGTTCATGAGTATGGAGGTAAACGATCTGCAAAGTGTGTGTGTGTGTCCTACTTTCTAAGTCTTGAACTGATCATAAACTAAAAAGAAACTTGTGGGTGTCTCTACCACGCAGGAGCAGTGCTGCATGTAGTTGTCCTGTGTGTGTGTGTGTGTGTCCTCCAGCCTCAGTTCTTCCACTTCCCCTTCTTGGCGGGCAGCTGTCCGGTGGCTTCCAGATGTTTGTTGATCAGCTGGTCCTGAGTGTCAGACATGCAGGGCTGGTACCTGCTGTAGTCCATGGTGTACTCTCCTTTACCCTGCACACACACACCAAACCTGTTAGTTAACAAATGTCACATATATATATATATTTTTATTTTTATGTATCGTACACTGGTGCACTGTCGTTTACTCCTTAATAGAGAGTGACATGGTTCTGAGCGTAGCTGCTGTAAGAGCGGCGTGGTGCAGAGCCTCACCTCTGTACAGGAGCGCAGCTCCGTGGCGTAACCAAACATGTCATTCAGAGGCACCTGGGAGGAGAACAGGAGGGTTAGAACATGCTGCTGGCAGGAAGTTGTAGGCTGGTGAACCGTGATTGGTCAAAGGCTTTGTTGATGCTTAGTGATTGGGTGACGTATGGGGTGACACTCACGTCAGCATAGAGGGTGAAGTAGCCTTCTGCCCCATCCTGGCCCGTGATGACACCATGGCGACGGTTGACCCCGGCGATGACGTTGCCTTGGAACTCGTTGGGTGCCACAATCTCGACAGACATGACAGGCTCCAGCACGGTCACACTGGCCTTCTCCATAGCTGCAGGGCAGCATGTAAACACAGCAGCATGTAAACACAGGATATACTGTGCATGTGTGTGAAGCGTGAAGGGTTCTCATTGGTCCACACCCTACCCTGCTTGAGAGCGCCCTCGCCGGCGCGAATAAAGGAAATCTCGTTGGAGTCAACCATGTGATGAGCTCCGTCCTCCAGGATGAACCTCAAGCCTGAGATCTTGTGTCCCGTCAGAGGCCCCTTCTCACACGCTTCTCTGAACCCCTGAGGGAGGAGGGGATGAGAGGAGGGAAGGGATGAGAGGAATGAGGAGGGGATGAGAGGAAGGAAGAAGCGGGGGATGAGAAGACGAAAGAAACACCCACATAGTGAGTCCTATTAATGGGGACAGGTGTAGCTTGGTGGTATAATTGGGGACAAGTGTAGCTTGGTGGTATAAATGGGGATAGGTGTAGCTTGGTGGTAAAGCATTCGACTGCAGATCTGTCCTCACCCTCTCTACAGCTGGTACAAACTGCTTGGGGACATTGGTTCCAATTGTCTGATCCTCAAACTCTAGTTTGGTGTTGTGTTCTGGGTCCAGGGGCTCCAGAGCCCCAACCACCTTCCCGTACTGGCCAGAACCGCCCGACTGCTTCTTGTGTGTGAAGTCAAACCTGAGGATGGACACATGAAAACATCAGTTGTTTTTGAACAAATATATTTTCATTTCATTCATTAAGGACAGTGGTTCTCAACCTTGGTCCTCAGGGACCACAAACACTACTACTGTAGTGTATCTTTTATCTTTCAGACCCTGTCACAGATGGTGTGCGCAAGAGACCAGGCAGTAGATGGTGTCTGTCTCTTTAAAAGGGGACGGGCCAATCTTAACTCCTGACTTGAGAAGAAGCAGGAAGTAGTTTAACTCTCTCAAAGCTGCAGCTGTCACGGCATGTGTGACAGCTAGCCTCTCTCTCTCTCTCTCTCTCTCTCTCTCTCTCTCTCTCTCTCTCTCGGGGCAAATAGAGCGACTAGCATTCCTCTCCAGAACAGGCAAGAACACGGTCTCAGTTCCTCTGGTTCTCCTCATTTAGCTGCTTGGTTCTCCGGTCTCTCTCCCTTCTGTCCTCCATTTCTCTGCCGTCTTATCTTAAGGCAGGTCCCTCATCTCACCAGGAGGTCAGAGTCCCTCTGAGCAGACTGCCTCCCTGCCCATCCCTGACGACTACCACTTGTGTTCATTCAGTTCTTATTGCTCTCTCCGTCTCTCTCTTTCTCTCCCTGTTGCCAGGTAGCCATAGCCCAGCTATTGGAGGAGACAGACATTGTCATGGCCACAGGGGATTTGAACCCGAGTCATTACCCTGCCCAGCGGGCAGCCAAGGTGGTTCAGCACTACCTCAACACCCGCTATGGAACCCCCCACAGAGTCATCATGCTGGAGCGGGTTCACAAGGCCAGCGCTGAGGTGAGGGGGATTGACCAATTAAATGGTTTTTCATTTCCTGGCTATCACGCACAATAAACGTAAGTTACATTTACGAAGCTACCATGTAGCAAAGCAACAAGTTCTTGA
>NC_061074.1:9459974-9494974 GCF_021917145.1 Hypomesus transpacificus | reverse complement strand
TTGTCCTGCTCACAGGAGATTGTAACCTGGAAGCTGCTGGTCAGCTGGTCGCCAGCAGAGGGCGTCAGAGTGTTGGAGACAGAGTGGATCCCCAAGTGTGAACATTGTGTGGCCCCTCCCAATCACTACAAGTAGAGATTCCTCCCTCCTTCACTTCCTCTTCCTCCATCACCTCCTATTCTCCCCTACCTCACCTCCTCTCCCTCACCTCCCTATCACAACAAATAGATTCCTCCCACCTCCTCCCTCCCTCCTTCATTTCATCTCCCCCTGTCTCCCTCCCTCCTTCACCTCCTCTCCCCCGTCTCCCTCCCTCCTTCACCTCCTCTCCCCCGTCTCCCTCCCTCCTTCACCTCCTCTCCCCCGTCTCCCTCCCTCCTTCACCTCCTCTCCCCCGTCTCCCTCCCTCCTTCACCTCCTCTCCCTCCCACCTTCACCTCGTCTCCCCATCTCCCTCCCTCCTTCACCTCGTCTCCCCCTATCTCCCTCCCTCCTTCACCTCCTCTCCCCCGTCTCCCTCCCTCCCTAACCCCCTTTTCCTCCTATACCGCCAAATCACTGAGGTCTTTTCACAGTGCAATGTTTTTCAGCTGGGCGACACAATTCTCATGTCTCCTGTGAGATCTAACTGGGATATAAATTCAGGCAGCATGTTTGACAGTTAGCTGTGGTCATGCGGAGTGATAAGATTACCGCATAAAATGCAATGCCTGCTTTTGTTTGAAGCCTGAGACTACAATCTAAGCACTGTACAAAACAAACATTTTTAAACTAAAGATTTAATAAAATTATATTTCAAAAAAAAACGTATGAATCTGGCTGAATGTGTTTTCCTAGTGTAGGGTACTTACTGTATGGGGCTGAATGTGTTCTCTGTGCGGGGTACTTACTGTATGGGGTTGAGTATGGACTCCCTGAATGCCACCTTGGGTTTGCCCATCACACAAGGGCAGCTGTACTCCCTCTCCATCCTCTGCAGACACACAGCAAGATCATATGATGGATGCTCATTACTGAAATCTTGTCCACTCAAGATCTGGGGCAGCAAGGTGAGAGCTCAACTGGTACTGGTTCCGCTGTGTGTGTGTGTGTGTGTCTACCTGACAGTAGATCTGCAGGTGTGTGTGTCTACCTGACAGTAGATCTCTAAGTGCAGCTCTCCCATCCCTGAGATGACTGTCTCCTGGCTCTCAGGGTCGTACTGGACTCGGAAGGTGGGGTCTTCTCTGGTGAAGCGGTTGATGCCCTTGGAGAACTTGTCCATGTCGTTCTGCCAGAGTAAGAGAAGAGAGGCCGACAGGTGGATGGTGAGTCGGGGGATAGATTCTGGGTTTGGTGTCATGCTAACCCCAATAACATAAATACATGCTGGTGTCATGTTCAAATGCACATAAATACATAACACATGTTAGGGTTAGCCCCAGGTGTAATGTATAATACATAACACTATTTCTGGTGTCATGTTCATATTAATAATAATCATCATCATATTGATAATACATAACACTATTGCAATAAAATGCTTGATTTTCAGGCTTCTAACAAGAATACATACTATAGTTTAAATTGTTTTATCTTGTAAACAGTGTACAGTATGTAGCTGTTAAAAAACAGGCAAATATCAAATGAAATCATAACTGTAAAGGCACAGCAAGATTGAGGTAGGGTTAGTATTTATAAGGGTTAAGATGAGTATTTGAAAGGGTTAGTATGGTACCTTGTTGGAAGGCTTCATGGACATAGAGATCACTGCCTCTGGGACATGGATGGACTCCTGCAGGCCACACACAGGAAGAGCCATGTTAGAAGAACCATGATATACTAACCACTCCACTCATTTAGTAGATGCTTTTATCCAGGGCTAGATTGCAGTCAGATTACCTCCATTATGACACAGTTGGGTTCAGTCTACTGAGTAAAGAACTAGGCAGATTAAGAGGTTGCAGGGGCAGATGCTGTCATCTTAAGTGACACACAGCGACACACAGCGACACACACAGTGAGACACAGCGACACACACAGTGACACACAGTGAGACACAGCGACACACACAGTGAGACACACAGTGAGACACAGTGACACACAGCGACACACACAGTGAGACACACAGTGAGACACAGCGACACACACAGTGAGACACAGCGACACACACAGTGAGACACAGCGACACACAGCGACACACACAGTGAGACACAGCGACACACAGTGACACACAGTGATACACAGCGACACACACAGTGAGACACACAGTGAGACACACAGTGAGACACAGTGACACACAGCGACACACACAGCGACACACACAGTGAGACACACAGTGAGACACACAGTGAGACACAGTGACACACAGCGACACACACAGTGAGACACACAGCGAGACACACAGTGAGACACAGCAACACAGCGACACACAGTGACACACAGCGACACACACAGTGAGACACAGCGACACACACAGTGAGACACAGCAACACAGCGACACACAGTGACACACAGCGACACACACAGTGAGACACACAGTGAGACACAGCAACACAGCGACACACAGTGACACACAGCGACACACACAGTGAGACACACAGTGAGACACAGCGACACACAGTGACACACAGCGACACACACAGTGAGACACAGCGACACACACAGTGAGACACACAGTGACACAGTGAGACAAAGTGAGACAGTGAGACACAGCGACACACAGCGGGATCTGCATCTGCGACCTCTTGATGTGCAGTAAATTTAAATGAGAGTAGTGGAGGCGTGGTTCTGTCAGAGGGCATGTGGCCCAACCCACCATGGACAGGCTGGCGCTGGTTCTGGAAGTGAAGGTGTCTCCGCTGGCACAGTCGATCCCAAACAGAGCACAGATGTCTCCTGCATGCACCTCATCCACGTCCTGGCACAGAGACGCACACTTTACCACTGGGGTAGGCCACAGTCCAATCACACTTTGTCATTTACATTTAGTCATTTAGCAGACGCTCTTATCCAGAGCGACTTACAGTAAGTACATTCTCCCTGAGGCAAGTAGGGTGAAGTGCCTTGCCCAAGGACACATCGTCATTTGGCACGGTCGGGAATCAAACTGACAACCTTCTGATTAATAGCCCGACTCCCTAACCACTCAGCCATCTGATCCCCCATGCCCTGTCATGCACTTTTCACAAAAGGTTCACACACAAGGGTCCCACAAAGGGTTTCACACACAGGTGTCCCAGAAAGCTTCACAGACGCCCACAGACCTGTAGCCTAAACCCTCAAGTGTATATCAAGGTTGTATGTTTTCAACTTAAGTCAACTAGCTTTACTGATCCTGAAGGAAACTCAAGCATTGAGATCTAACAAATACAAGAAGGTTCATCCCCCCTTAGCAATGAAGCTACATCCTGTTTACTTTTTGTTTACACACTTCCTGGGTCTCACCTCCATCTGGTCAGCATGGAGACGCACCAGCCTCTGTACGCGGACCTTCTTGCCCGTACGAGTGTTGTAGATGTTCTCCGTCTTCCTCACACAGCCCTGGTACACACGCACGTAGGTCAGCTGGCCAAACCTGCCCGCCTACCAACAGAACACACTGTTATGTGATGTAGTGATGAACACCCCACTGAGCTATACCCATCCCCACTAAGCTATCCCCTGCTCTACCACTGAGCTGTACCCATACCATCACTAGGTGAAAATTGACCAGATGAATACTGACCAGGGGAAGGTGGTGACAGTCTAGACTCGTACCTCCAGTTTAAAGGCCAGACCAACAAACGGCTGGGTAGCGTCTCTCCTGGGGTCCATCAGGATCTTGCTGCTGTCGCCGGACTCCCTGATGGAGCGCAAGGTCAAGGGTCAGGTCATCAGGGGGGTGGGGCACCCTGACACTGATCAACAAACATTGAGTTTGTTGAACTACCTCCATTCAGCATAACCCTAACCTCCATTCAGCATAACCCTAACCCTAACCTCCATTCAGCATAACCCTAACCTCCATTCAGCATAACCCTAACCTCCATTCAGCATAACCCTAACCCTAACCTCCATTCAGCATAACCCTAACCCTAACTTCCATTCAGCATAACCCTAACCTCCATTCAGCATAACCCTAAGCTCCATTCAGCATAACCCTAACCTCCATTCAGCATAACCCTAACCCTAAACTCCATTCAGCATAACCCTAACCTCCATTCAGCATAACCCTAACCCTAACCTCCATTCAGCATAACCCTAAGCTCCATTCAGCATAACCCTAACCTCCATTCAGCATAACCCTAACCTCCATTCAGCAGTTGAACATCATAGGACAGATAAAACAATGCTGATTAACCATCACATAACTGGACCCACATGCCATCACATAACTACTGGACCCACATGCCACCCCCCACACACCCCCAGCTATGTCACAGATCACAGGTCTCAGTCTGGATTGGTTTGCGCTGGTTCCTGAACACGAAGTAAAACTCTGCACCTCTGACCATGCTGTCTACAAGCACCACCAAGGGAAGAGAGACTCACTCCTGGTTGAGGATGGCGTAGTTGTTGACCTCTGTGGGGTTGGGCATGTACTCCAGCACTGCGTTCAAGAGAGGCTGGACCCCCTTGTTCTTCAGGGCGCTGCCCACCAGAACCGGGCTGAAGAGACGCTGGATTGTGGCCCGCCGGATAGCAGCCTGCGGGGGGCGGTTACAGGACAGTGTGACAGAGCCCTCCATTTGAAGTTCATTACTATATTCCCGCATAGACACCCCTAATCGCTCAATGACAAGGGCACGTACACATTTGTACAAGCACACACACACACATCTACAAACACACATCTACACACTCGCACACCTTCAGGTCAGCGACCGTGGGGACCCTCTCCTCCAGGAACATCTCTCCCAGGACCTCGTCAGCATTGGCCACACACTCCACCAGCTCCTGCCTCCGCTCAGCTGCCTCCGCTCGAAACTCCTCTGGGATGTCCTCGAACCGGAGCTGCTGCCTGGGGGGGGGGAGTTGAGGTTAATACAGTCGGAGAAAGGAGAGAGAGAAGAGAGTGAAGAGCAACAGTCAGAGAGAGAAAGAAAGGGAGAGGAGAAAGAGAGAGATGAGTCAGTCAGTCAGTGTGTCTGTGGTCCATAGCAGCATCTTATACCCGAAGGGCCCGTCGAAGTAGACGCTCCTCTCCTCCACCAGGTCGATGATACCCCTCAGCCGACCCTCCAGGCCCATGGGAATGTTCAGGAACGCAGCGTTTTGGTTCAGCTTGGTCCTGATCCCACAGTAACAATAACATTGTGGTCATTTATTTTATGCTTTCATCTAAAGATATATAGGGAGGAAGAGGTTACTTCTATCTGCAGTGAAACACTGCTCATCCTACCTACAGAGCTATTCCCAGATATGGTGAATAATACTTTTTCCTATTACCGTTTAAGCTTCAAAATACCAACAAAGGTAAATCGCTCTCTCACATTTTATACAATTAAACTTTGAAACCTGTTTGAAGGGACCATCCTGGGGCCAAACATTTAATCAGTTAAAGATCCGCTTTTCCATATTTGACCCTGGAGTTGACCCTTGACGTTACCTGAGCTGCTGCAAGGCCCGGCTGGGGTTGGAGCCTGTGCGGTCAAGCTTGTTGATGAAGGTAAGAAAGGGGACATTGTAGCGCTTCATCTGCCTGTTCACCGTCATGGTCTGGCACTGCACGCCTCCCACTGCACACAGCACCAACACCGCTCCGTCCAACACTCGCAGCGCACGCTCCACCTCAATGGTGAAGTCCACATGACCTGCAGGGGGGAAAGAGGGGGAGGGGAGAGAGAGAGGGGAGTGGAGTGGAGGGGGGGAAGGAGAGATAGAGGAAGGGAGAGAGAAAGAGAGAGAGACAGAGAGAGAGAGAGAGAGAAAGAGAGGGAGATGAGAGAGAGGGAGATGAAAATGAATAAAGGGTACAGGTGTAATACAGTGGGAGAGCTTTTTACTGTAGATCTACAGGTCGTAAGTTCAAATTCATCCTGTACTTTGCTTTGGACAAAAACGTCTAATAATGAATACATTATTAATATTATCTTTTGGCTGGGTACGTCCACAAGATCACAAGACAGCTATACATTTTGGTGTTAGTCCACAGGCCCCCTTGTGGCCTTGCTAGCTGTAGGCTACCTGGTGTGTCTATGATGTTGATGTTGTGTTCCTTCCACATGGTGTAGGTAGCTGCTGATTGGATGGTGATGCCTCGCTGACGCTCCAGCTCCATGGAGTCCATGGTGGCTCCGACTCCATCCTTCCCCTTAACCTGCACAAAACAACAAGGCATTTATAGGAATACTTAGATTTACAAAATAACTGATTCATGAACTGACAAGAACAAGTTTATTAAAACGGGCAAGACAGTTTACACGCAGTATAAACGGATATCCATAGCTCACCTCGTGAATCTCTGCTATTCTACCGGTGTAGTAAAGGACACGTTCGGTCAGGGTGGTCTTCCCCGAGTCGATGTGAGCGGAGATACCGATGTTGCGAATCCTTTCGTTAGGGATGAGGCCGGTGGAGCATGATCGCCAACTATTCATCAACATCTGGTGAAGATAGTAATTATTAGAGACGTTTTAGCACATTACGCAACACATAAAAATAGTAACATTAGCTAGCTTGCTACCTGCAACGTTACGTTCAGCAACACGTTACAAAAACAATGTTAGGGTCTGTCTGCAGACTATTTATCTTACCTTATTCAATGTGACGGTTGCCGGTTTCCGTAGATGTGTTTGACTTAAAGTCATGCCTGCTTTTAGAAGTCGCATTTTGCCGCTAAAGTGGTGGATTGGTTTGGTAACGCAACTCCCCACTGGATGTCAGTCAACCCGTTGAAAGTCACGCCGACACCAGCGGCTCAACCAGGAACACTAGAGCGGTGCTTCCGGTTTATGGCACCAAAACGTCCTGCTTCCCGCTTTGCCTTCAAAATAAAAGTGCTAGGTAAAGCTCTAGAAGAGAACAGGCTCACTGGCTCTAGTCTACGCATTGCAGAAAGAAAAATTAGATACAAAACAATTGATGCAGAGTGTTTTTTTTTTTTTTTGGGGGGGGGGGAATAAAAAATTGATCACAAATATGAATTTTAAGTATATTAAGTAATATTAAGTGTGTTCGACTTCATGTAGCTCCGGCTGCAGCCGGCTGCCTTGAAGCAGCCAATGGCATTGGCTGCTTCAAGTCAGCCGGGCTGCAGGCGGCTGCAGGCGCTGCATGAAGTCTAACGCACCTATTAAGAATTTCGTATTACCAGAGCCTGTTTAAGGCTGTTTATTAGACATTCTCTGGTATTACTGTGGCACGGAAGTGCTTTCTTTCTTTCTGGCTACACATTAGTTGCGTTCGACATGGATTGACTTCATGCAGTGAAGTTGAAACAGTGAATTATGGTGAGACTTTTTTGTAGTGATGGGGGAAACGAAGCTTTCCGAAGCAACAAGCTATTTGACACAATTGTCTCGAAAAAGTATCGCTTTTTCGAAGCGTTCGATACATCTTCTCCATAGGGACATCTGCTGGTCAGTTTATGGTATGGCGACTGGATCGAGCGAAGGAAGGAATCAAGTGACGTCAAGTCCTCGAGACGTCAGTCTCACAATCGTCATTGACAACTTAATAAATAAAGGTTGTGTGACAAATGTTTCGATTTGCAAGTGTCAAAAATATGTTATCATATATCTTGTTGTATTATAAACAACGTAACGTCCTTGCTACTTTACATTTATAACATTTACTTTTAGGTTCTTATAACATTAATTACTTAAAGTGCTCAACTGAGTATGGCTTCGTGGTAAGAGCGCTGCCTTTCACTCAGGCATAGCGAGATCTCATCCGCTCATCCCGGTTTAGCGGAAGTATATGCTAAATGAACACATTGTTTTAAGATAATGTAGGCTAGCGGTAAGGTTTTGGAACATGCTTTTGCAACCGGGAAAGGGATGGCCACATTTGAAGGCTGGTAAAACTAGAGAAATATGTAAGCTATGTGCTTGTGTACGATCTCATATCTGTGTCCATCTCTGTCTATCTAGCTCTGGCAATCTATCTGTATCTCTGGCTCTGCCAATGAATGTATTCTATAGCGTCTGTAAATAGGCCTGTCTCCTCTCTATAACCTACGAATATTAGTGATTTCTGATGTCTTTTAAGCCTTTGAATAAAACGCCGTTTGTCTCAGCTGCTCGTGTGACGTCTGATGCTTCGGACGTCACTTCGACACTTCGACTCTGATCACGTGGTTTTTGCACATTTGAAGCCACGCTCGACACGTTTGTATCGGTACCAATTGTTTCGAAAGGTCGATACCGCTTCGTGAGCACGATATCGAGCGTAACATCACTACTTTTTTGTCCGACTTGAGACAGGCGCCGAGGATAGGTCACTGTGACGTAGTAACAAAGTACCGTGAGATCAATTCGAGAACTGCCGGCTATGTAGCCGAGCACATTTTCTCAAGAGCAACTGCACGGGTTCTAATGACAACACAGCCATTTTTCTGTAATTATTCTGACACTTTCAGATTCGCCAATGCTCAAATCCGGACCAAACTGTTTAATTGAATACAAAATTTGTTAAAGAAAGGGTTTTAGTCCGCCTCTTCACTAACGGAAAGACTCAGTTTAATTGTAAATAAAGTAAAGTAAGCAAACAGCGCTTCATCGGCCATGACTGACGTCAACGCAACAAATCACGAGAAGCTGGAATGTCCGATTTCCCAGAGCCCTTTTTAACTCCTCCCCGACTGCAAGCGGCTACTCTCGCCGGTCGTTTCATGCAGCCGCAGTCCATGTCGAACGCACCTATTGGTTCAAACCGCAGTCATCATACACAAGAGGCGCTGGCTAGGAAACTGACGTTAGCCTGAAGTTAGTCAGCCTCTCAGCTAGCCAGCCAGAGAGGCTGTCGTATAACATAACATTTCTAACAAGGGGAGGCGACAAATAAGGAAAACAAAGAAGTTGTTGCGTCCATTTGAACATCTTGGTTGTCTTTCACCATCAAGTCAACTACGTGGAAACAGTAAATATCGAGTTTGAAAGGTATGAATAGTAGCTATGTTAATCTAATGCTGCAAATATATTTTGTTATAAGTAGACTACATTAGGTAACTGAAGTAGCTAGCCTAGCTAACTGAGCTCAGAATATTTTGGTTGTGCGTGCGGCCTGTCTGAAGGAAGCTTGTGGGTTAGCACAGTTTTTGTGGTCAGCTAAAGCTAACAAGACTAGTAGCTAGCCTTGATGCACCTGCCAAAATAGGAACTTCTGTTGCTAGCCATCTGGTCGTTACGCTACGTTAGCTAGTTACTTGTTAACGAGTAGCACTAAGCTATGTGCATAGTTAATTTACCGTTTGTTTGTTGTGTAGCCTAGTTAACATTAACTGTGTATAGGACACTAACTAGTTAACTAGAAGTGAACTCAGGAGGAGATCTGATATTCGAACCTTGACATTTTAGCTAGCTAACCATCAAGCGACGATACAGCTAGTGCTAGCTACTCTAGCCTACTGTTACACTCTTAATTTGCTAGCACATGTTATAGTTTGCTAGCTTCCCATCAAGACTGATGATCTTACGGTAAACTAAAAGGCCTAGCTGTTTGCGTAGATATTCTGTGGACCGTCCATGTATCTAGATGCATGTTGGCAGTGTTCATTTATGAGTGGGCACAGACAGACAGGGTGCGAATTACGGGGGTTTTGACCCTCCTAATCAAGACTTGGACCCCCCCCAAACGAGGTAAAAACCACAGGTCGGGGGGTGGGTCGACACTCGCTCTGGAAAATAAGTCGACCCCCCCCCCCGATTGTAATTGTATAATTCGCACTATGGGCACAGATTTAAATACGGGCCAGCTAGTACTGGAGCCTAGCTAGCACAGTCCCCATCCTTGCTATGCTAGTGCAACCGCCACAGGCAAGTAGTGCTGTTTCACCACTGTTTAACGTTATGAAATTTGACGTAATTAGCTGGCAATTCATTTGCTGTGTTCTGGCTTTGCGCTATGCGTGGCATAGCAAGCCTAATAGCGGGCTAAATAAACAAATATTGCTGTGCTTTCTTGTATGTGACCGGATAACAGGGTTGGTTTATTTAGCCATAGTGCTAGCTATTAAGCTAGCACATTTAGGCTAGCTCTTTACGTGACTGGCCAGTAGGAGCTAAATCTTTTTTTGCGTTTTGGACGTCCATATGGACGTCCATAGACTGACGGCGATGGCTGCTGATCTTTGCATGGATGGACGGACGGCGATGCTGTTCAGAGTGCCGTCCATAGAGGGAGCATATATTTTGGACGGCGTCATAGCCGTCCATATGGACGGCGATGCTGTTCAGAGTGCCGTCCATAGAGGGAGCATATATTTTGGCATATATTTTGGACGGCGTCATAGCCGTCCATATGGACGGCGATGCTGTTCAGAGTGCCGTCCATAGAGGGAGCAGATATTTTGGACGGCGATGGATTAGCAGGGACGTGATCTTTGCATGGATGGACGGACGGCGATGCTGTTCAGAGTGCCGTCCATAGAGGGAGCATATATTTTGGACGGCGTCATAGCCGTCCATATGGACGGCGATGCTGTTCAGAGTGCCGTCCATAGAGGGAGCATATATTTTGGCATATATTTTGGACGGCGTCATAGCCGTCCATATGGACGGCGATGCTGTTCAGAGTGCCGTCCATAGAGGGAGCATATATTTTGGACGGCGATGGATTGAATGTTTAGCAGGCTGTTGAGCTAACAGAACTGCCGAAGGCTACCATAGCATGTAGCTAGCTACATTAACTTTGGATGACTCAATCTTTTGTCAAGTTAATTTGTATGAATTGCATGTTAGTGCAATATTTACGCCTTTATTCTGTTTTTTTTACATAATCAGCAGTATGATCTCATGACAATATAGACTTGAAAAACAATATGTTATGGTTTGGGTTTGCCTATAGGCTACATTTATTTTAATTATTTCGAGAATTGTTAATAAAGACTCATTTAAAATGTTAACATTGTGTTATGACCCTATGAAATACATTGCCATTTAGGTCTTTTAAACCGTCAGTTTAAAGTGTTTTATGGGTGGATTTGAAGCCACCAGTCAGTAGCTCCAATCTTGCGCACGAACTTTGCGCACGGAGACAAACGCAAAACAACAAACACTCGCTTGGAGCGGAGACCAATGCAAAACACAATACGATGTGTTGAGCCAAACCAAAGCCGTCAAAGGCTACCATGAATGTAGCTACAGCAACCGTGGATGACTCAATAAGTTTTGTCACGTTATTTTGTATTAATTGCATTTAAGTGAAGGCTATATATTTACGCCTTTATTTTATTTTTAACATACAAAAGTAGGCCAATCAACAATATAATCTCATGACAATACAGACTTGAAAAACAATATGTTATGGTTAGGGTTTGCCTAGATATAGGCTACATATATTTTAAATATTTCGAGAATTGTTAATAAAGACTCAATTAAGATTTTAACATTGTGTTATGACCCTATGAAATACATTGCCCTTTAGGTCTTTGAAGCCGTCAGTTTAAAGTGTTTTATGGGTGGATTTGGAGCCACCAGTCAGTAGCTCCAATGTTGCGCACGAACCACTTTGAGCGGAGACAAATGCAAAACGTAATAGCCTATGGGCCTAACACTCCAAATTTTAAAATTTTAAATGAGTCTTTATTAACAATTCTCGAAATAATTAAAATATATGTAGCCTATAGGCAAACCCAAACCATAACATATTGTTTTTCAAGTCTATATTGTCATGAGATCATACTGCTGATTATGTAAAAAAAACAGAATAAAGGCGTAAATATTGCACTAACATGCAATTCATACAAATTAACTTGACAAAAGATTGAGTCATCCAAAGTTAATGTAGCTAGCTACATGCTATGGTAGCCTTCGGCAGTTCTGTTAGCTCAACAGCCTGCTAAACATTCAATCCATCGCCGTCCAAAATATCTGCTCCCTCTATGGACGGCACTCTGAACAGCATCGCCGTCCATATGGACGGCTATGACGCCGTCCAAAATATATGCTCCCTCTATGGACGGCACTCTGAACAGCATCGCCGTCCGTCCATCCATGCAAAGATCAGCAGCCATCGCCGTCAGTCTATGGACGTCCATATGGACGTCCAAAACGCAAAAAAAGATTTAGCTGCCTCTCTGACTGGCCAAGTGAGAACATTATCATGCTAGTTACCCACTTATCAATAGCAGCTCTAGGCTAGTTAAGATGGCATTTACATTACATTACAGTTAAGATAACAATGCTAGTGGACGCAAAAGTTTTTTTTAATTATGTTTTTGCGTTTGCTAGTCAAGTAACTTTGGCTTACCAAGTAACTTTGGCTTGCCAGTTTTCTCGAATTTTGACTTGGGAATGATTGAGCTGGTAACATACTGGCCAGATTACATGAACTGCATGTCACGAGTTTGGCTAGCATACGCATTCCTGGTGTGACGAGGTACGACCCCACAGTGGTGCTTGTCTAGCTGCCTGTTACCCTGCGTTCACACTGCAGCGACGCGAATCGCTTGCAGACTCCCGCCCTTCGGCTTGAAGCAATGGCCCCGGTGGATGTAGGTGGCATTGCATTTACGGTTAGGTTCCCGTGTCTTCCGGTCGTTTTTATTCCATTAACTCCAGTCAACATTTACAAAACTATCTCTCCAAATCATTTTTGTTCCATTCTCGAACCTGGCTCATACTCATAGCTTTTTCATAGAATAATTTTTCCTGATTTTTGATAAGTTTGAAACTAATCCGAAATGGGTAAACTAGCATCCCATTTATTTGCCTATGTCAATAAAAGTTGCCTGCAAATGTGCTCGCGGATACTAACAGGGCACGAGCACAAAAATTCAGATTGGCCGATTTACATTAAGCTGAATGAGCCATAGACTTATATCAAATGAGCACAGGGAGAGATGGCTTGAGTTGCCTGCCTTGTTGCAGCAAGTTTAGCAAATGGTTGTCACACATACATGAAATGTTGTTAATATAGTTTATTCCCGTTATTTTAAAACAGATTTGATATTTCGTAAAAACGTTCATGACATTTTTATATATATATAAATCCATATAAAATGAATGGAAAACATGTTGTCACTCGCATCGCTTCAGTGTGAACGCAGGGTTAGTAGGGATGGGCATAATTAATCAACGATTATCATCATTAAGAATTTCGTCGATGACATTATTTGTTCAGCAATAAAACTAATGCGTGTTCTGTTGCGTAGTGTGAATCTTGAAGGAATGCAATGGTTTTCACTATGTGGCAGCAATTAAACATTTTACCAAACGAAGCCAATGTTTGAAACGCCACAGGCCTACTCAGTTACCTGCGAGTTTCCATGTATTTCAAAGGAAACATGAAGAGGTCACGGCGAAGTGTAGCGTGAGACCATTTTGACTTAAAAAATACTTTTGTTCTCTGCCAACGCTGCAAAGCTGTGTATAAATACAACTCCTCCATGACTCAAATGATGTACCACTTAAAGAACGTACATTCGACCCTGGTTAGTGGCGGTGCATCCTGCTCTCGGTGTTAGCACGGAAGAGCTGCGATGCACAACGAGCAGAGAAAATTACCCAACGGATCTGCAAGTCCATCGAAATGGATATGCTACCCTTAAGTATTGTTGAGGGCCAAGGTTTTTATGGAGCTTTGTTTATTAGCCGGAGAAAAAATCGAGGGTCAGTTGTGTTTGAGCACCGGCTTCTAGCTGTCGGCTCCGCTTATAGGAGTTACAGAAGTAGGCTCGTTGTTCTTCTTGAAATAGCTACAGATCTCAATGCAGAAACACGCTGTGTTTTTTTATTTTCACTGCATTTTAATATAGCCTGATTGATTAATATGATTAATCAAATCGACTAAAACCCTTTCTTCAACAATTTTTTTTATAAAATTAAACAGTTTGGTCCGGATTTGAACATTGGCGAAACTGAAAGTGTCAGAATAATCCTAACCCTAACGTCACAGTGACGGCGCCGTCTCAAATCGGACAAAAAGTCTAACCAGAATTCACTGTTTCATTTGAGCTGCTAGCGGCTGACATGAAACAGTGAATTCTGGTTAGACTTTTTGTCCGATTTGAGACGGCGCCGTCACTGTGACGTTAGGGTTAGGATTATTCTGACACTTTCAGTTTCGCCAATGTTCAAATCCGGACCAAACTGTTTAATTTTATAAAAAAAATTGTTGAAGAAAGGGTTTTAGTCCGCCACTTCACAAACGGAAAGACTAAGTTGAATTATAAATAAAGTAAGCAAACAGCGCTTGATTGGCCAAGACTGACGTCAACACAGCAAGCCACGAGAAGCTGGAATGTCCAACTTCACAGAACCGTTTTTAACTCCTCCCCGACTGCAAGTGGCTACTCTCGCCGGTCGTTTCATGCAGACGCAGTCCATGTCGAACGCACCTTATGTAAGCACTAGCCAGCTATGACGGCGGGCCGACCATCACTGCAGGAAATGGTTGTGTAACGTTAGTTGAATCATAATATTAGTATTGCATCCAACAGTATTTCCCAAGTTAACATCAACACAAGCCGACTTTCAATCCTGAATCTGTTGTGACGATTCGTCTCCTCCGTCACTGAGTACGTTCCGCCCTTCGGGTGCAGGACAGCTTAATGAGACGCTGAGACGGACAGTTTGCAGTAACACTTTGGTTATATTTGTTTATTTTCAGCGGAGCCAGAGCGCTAGTAGGCACAGTGCCGTACTAGGTAGTCAGAACGGTCAAAGAAAATACTTCGCGTCAAATAAGGCATATAAATGTTTGGACAATTCTCAGGCGGTCCCTCAACCGCCGTTGCACCAGTCATTCTCTGGCTCCACTCTCTCTCCTTCATCTAATCAGGACCTTTTAAAGCAAGCACAATCATGAATATGAGTTACACCTGTTTACTTGATTAACTCAATTAAGCGTCCTTAGGCCTACCTCCCAGGAGAGGGTGCCCCCGGACCCTGTATTCCACCTGACCCCTCACACAGTCTTGTCATGGCTACCTTAATCATTGACATCGAGGGTTCCAAATGGATGAGGTTAGCTTCTTTAGCTCTCAGGCTGATTTAACCATCTGGGGAAGTTGATACATGCGGCTGATACATGATGACTAAGGGAAATTAATCAGCCTGTGTCGGAATTCGACCTGAATACACAGGAAGATGGATGGATGGGTGGGTCAGGCAGTGCGCTATCCCTACTCCAACCATTCATTTGAATCAGGTGTGTTGGAGCAGGGAAGCATCTCAAACATACAGGACAGGGAGTCCTGAGGCCAGACCAGGATTGAACACCCCTGGTTTACACTTACATTTAGTTATTTAGCAGACGCTCTTGTCCAGAGCGACTCACAGTAAGTACAGGGACATTCCCCCCGAGGCAAGTAGGGTGAAGTGCCTTGCCCAAGGACACACCGTCATTTGGCACAGCCGGGAATTGAACCAGAAACCTTCTGATTACTAGCCCGATTCCCTTACCGCTCAGCCACCTTACTCCCTGGTTTAAACTGATGGCTTTAAGATGGTTGAACCTCCCCTTATGTTTACTGGGGACCTGTGTTAAAGGTGTGTCTGGTGTAAAACGGCCGTCTGTTTGTGATACACTTGAGAGATAGACCGACCTGTGTTTGTTTGTTTAGGTAGGTTTGGCTCTGTGTGTTTGTTTAGATGGGTTTGGCGGTGTGTGTTTTTTTTTGATAGGTGTGTGTAGGTTGGGCAGTGTGTGTCCAGGTGTGAAGCACGAGGTAAAGAATGCTCTGTGTGGGTTAGGGTAGCACATAGCCCACACACACTTTTGTAATTCATCACAGCTGATTATCAGTAAGCAGTCAGGAGTAACCGTGAAGCACTGGAGTACTTTAGGCCTCATGGACGTAGGTGTGGTTGTTAGATTTTTGCTATAGATTATCATCATTAACATTTGCGTCACCAGAAGATGTCTGATAACACTGGTGTTAAACACTCTAAACATGTCTGTCAGCGGCACGAGTGTCATTCTGCCCTGACTTGTACTTTATGGAGTCTCAGTATTGGTATGATCTGTCATGTCACAGGTTATCTTGCTGTTTCGCCACAAAATTACGGAGAAAATCCCTCAAATTAGTTTAAGCAATTTTGTCTTTTGTGCCCCGTGCTGCCATTTTCGTTTCATTTTGTCAGGACATCATTTAATGTAGAGGCAGTAAGCTAGAAACGTTTTGGCTTTATATTTGAGCTGTAAATCCAACCATCCTGTAGCCGTGTGAAAGGCTCAACTGGGGGTGCCCATTGACCGTGTGGAAGAAACCTGGCATAACCCTTTGTGATAAAGTTAGGAACCGAAGTGAGGAATCAAAATGCGTGTCTTATCAAATCTACGGTTCTTGGAAATTTGGAATTGGTTCTAAAATGTAACCGGTTCTCGATACTCAACCCTAGCCTGTTAAACTTTTCATCACCAAATATTGTACCACAACATATTGTTACACCCCTAGAAGTGTAAACACTGCCTAGTATTAGTTGCTGACTGAATAACATGTCATAACGGCATAACATGTAATTACATGTCAACATTCTCTCCTCGCGCATGGACAGGTGGACCACTCACTGCGTTGTTGCTCCTGGTAACCGGTAACCATGCCGTTCCCGTTTGGCAAGTCCCACAAGTCACCGGCGGACATCGTGAAGAACCTCAAGGACAACATGGCGGTGCTGGAGAAACATGACCTATCTGACAAAAAGGCTGAGAAGGTACCAAGCTCTATCCTTCTTTCTCCCATCCCTCTCCCTCCCTCTCTTTCTCTCTCTCCCCTCCCTTTCCTCTCTACTCCTCTCTCTCTTGTCCCTCTTTACTCCTCTCTCCTCCTCTCTTACCTCCGTACCCTCACTCCTTCTCCCTCTCTCCTGCCGCTCCTCTCTCTTCTCCTTCCTCTCATTTGGTGAAAGTGTGGTTTCAGATTAGCTAATGTTTCTGCCCGTGTGTGTGTGTTTGCGTCCGTGTGTACATGTATCTGTGTGTTTATCTATCTGTGTGTGTGTGCTAGGCCTCAGAGGAGGTGTCGAGGAGCCTGGTGCTGATGAAGGAGGTGTTGTACGGCACCAGCGACAAGGAGCCCCAGACGGAGGCTGTGGCCCAGCTGGCCCAGGAGCTGTACAACAGTGGCCTGCTCAGCTCCCTCATAGCACATCTGCAGCTCATAGACTTCGAGGTGTGTGTGGGAGGGGTGAAGCGGAAACATTGAAGCATGACTTGTGTCTGTAAGTGGAGGACAACATTGGAAATTCAAAATACCTGACGCGCGAGATCAAGCTGTTTTCACACATACAGGCAATTCGCTTCCACCACCCGACAGCACAGACTCGTCTCCAAATTACATCACCAGCGCAGCCCTCGTAACAGGGCTTCATTTTTGTACAGCGGGAGGAAGGGGAGACGCGTTGTCCATCATTTTTTAGTCTATGATGATGATGATCAAATCAAATCAAATCAAATTTATTTGTATAGCCCTTTTTACACGCAAGCATGTCACAGAGGGCTTCACATGCGCCCATAGAACTGCCCCTCAACCAACCTAAACCCTCAAGGAAGACAAGGAAAAACTCCCAGAAAAACTCCCACCGGGAGAAAAAATGGAAGAAACCTTGGGAGGAGCAATTCAGAGAGGGATCCCCTCCTCCAGAGACGATGATGATTATGATGAGTACATATCTGCTGGCAGCAACTACATTCGCGTGAATTTGCCTTTTCACTCCTCTCGAGCGGCTCTATGTGGTGCTGGAAACTGGACCTGGGCATTCACTGGGTTAGGGTTAGTGGGTTAACCCTGGACCTGGGCATTCACCGGGTTAGGGTTAGTGGGTTACCCTGGGGATTCACTGGGTTAGTGTTAGCGGGTTAACTAACCCTAGGGTTAGCATTTACAACATACTAAGGTTTCTCCTCACAAATGCCTTAATAAACCCATAGAATAGGGTTCGCTTCTCTTGCTACCTGTTGGGCTGCCAGGTATCTCCCACTGCCTTGGATGCCAGTCGGCGGCTTTTACATGTGGTTGACCCGAGGGGGCACCGTAAGGCTTTTACATGTGGTTGACACAAGGGGGCACCGTAAGGCTTTTACATGTGGCTTTTACAATATTTGACCACTGGGCTTTCCGTAATTGCAGGGTCTGTCATGTGACTTCCTTTGAAAATAAATGGGAGGTAAAATTTCGGCCTACCCCCCCCCCCCCCCCCCCCCCCCCCCCCCCCCCCCCCCCTCCTGAAAGAAATCCTAACCCTAGGGGAAATACTGGTTCTGAACAAGATATGAGGAGATATGAGCTATATGCTCTTCAAAGGGTGTGTTCTGAACAAAATACAAAGTTAGAATAGGAGCCAGGAAGTGAGGACTTACCCATGAGAGGGTGTGTGACTGCGTATGTGTCCCTGTAAGTGGGTGTTGCCTGGGTCTGACTAAGCATCCCTCCTGATACTGCTTTGAGCTTCGCTGACTCACTCTGTCGTGTGGTCTCCTCTCTCAGCATCCACATCCTCGGGTCATCCTCGGGTCATCAAAATGAAAAATGGAAAGTGAAGTTTTTGTTCGAGGATTCCCACAGCCTTGCAAATTGGCAGATCAGTTTCAGAACTTAAGTGTTGAATGTGCAAGTTTCTTGTGGTGTGCTAAGGGTTGCCATTAGCCAGCATATTATCCGGCCTTTAGCCAGTCTCACCTGTAGTTGTCCGGAAGAGGAAAATATCAATGGCCAAAATGTCTAGTTGGAAATATGGCAAATATCAAATGCATTAATAGCTTAGTAAATGGCCTAATGTTGTGTGACCTGTAAAATATGTTGCCAATAATAATTACACGTCTTAACTAAGCGCTGTGGAGATCTAAACCCTAAATTGCGCCGTGCACAGCCCTGTGCTTTGAGTCCTTAAAGAGTCATAGCACAGGGGTCCCCAAACTATGGCCCGCGGGCCGAATACGGTCCACCCACGCATTCGGACTGGCCGTCTGAACTATGCCAGAGAGAATTTTTATATATATATTTAAAAAAACGTACACTGATTATTTTTGCATACTAGTACGTAAATAAATGTTTTCATTTCAATAGGATTGAATATGACAAAAAGTAATTACGATAGTAGTAATGCTCTTTTAATAGGCTATATAGCAACTGACATATGTACGGATGTATGTACATTTAAAATCTCCACAATATTACTGGTAGTTACTCCGGCCCATGTAATTTTCCATTACAGACCGACCCGGCCCCACATTAAAGAAAGGAAAATTATCTGGCCCTAGCAGAAAAAAGTTTGGGGACCCCTGTAATAGCATATCTGTCAAGCCAGATCTTTAGTGTTTGTGTTCTATTGCTGTTATGTGGGGTGTTATATTGCTATTTAAAACACATTTCTGATAGGTATTGTTAACGGCAATATTGGCTGTTTTTTTACATTATCAAATCCAAGTTAATGGACTTATAGGCCTACACCTACATGTTTTTACAAGCAGTGTCCCAGAGGGCTTCACAGACTCCCACAGATCAGCACCTGTAGCCAGCCTAAACAGTAGACTACCCAGAACCATCGCACAGTCCCCAGGTCGCAGGTTCTACTCCCCCTCTACCCAGAACCATTGCACAGTCCCCAGGTCACAGGTTCTACTCCCCCTCTACCCAGAACCATCGCACAGTCCCAAGGTCGCAGGTTCTACTCCCCCTCTACCCAGAACCATCGCACAGTCCCAAGGTCGCAGGTTCTACTCCCCCTCTACTCAGAACCATCGCACAGTCCCCAGGTCGCAGGTTCAACTCCGCCTCTCTTTGTAGCTCTGGATAAAAGCTTGTTACATAAACTCATTGTTAGGTGATTGGCCTAAGAAACAGTTCTCTCCTGTATGATGGTGTTGTGGTGTTTCTCCCCTGTATGATGGTGTTGTGGTGTTTCTCTCCCGTATGATGGTGTTGTGGTGTTTCTCCCCTGTATGATGGTGTTGTGGTGTTTCTCTCCTGTATGATGGTGTTTCTCCTGTATGATGGTGTTGTGGTGTTTCTCTCCTGTATGATGGTGTTTCTCTCTTGTATGATGGAGTTGTGGTGTTTCTCTCCTGTGTTGTGGTGTTTCTCTCCTGTATGATGGTGTTGTGGTGTTTCTCTCCTGTATGATGGTGTTGTGGTGTTTCTCTCCTGTAAGATGGTGTTTCTCTCCTGTATAATGGTGTTGTGGTGTTTCTCTCCTGTATGATGGTGTTGTGGTGTTTCTCTCCTGTATGATGGTGTTGTGGTGTTTCTCTCCTGTATGATGGAGTTGTGGTGTTTCTCTCCTGTGTTGTGGTGTTTCTCTCCTGTATGATGGTGTTGTGGTGTTTCTCTCCTGTATGATGGAGTTGTGGTGTTTCTCTCCTGTATGATGGAGTTGTGGTGTTTCTCTCCTGTATGATGGTGTTGTGGTGTTTCTCTCCAGGGTAAGAAGGATGTGGCTCAGATCTTCAACAACATCCTGAGACGGCAGATCGGCACACGCACGCCCACGGTGGAGTACCTCTGCACCCAGCAGAACATCCTCTTCATGCTGCTGAAGGGGTGAGGGGGCACACATACACACTCTCCACACACACACCCTTCACACACGTGTAATGTGGTGATGTTGTGCTCTCAGGTACGAGGCGCCAGAGATCGCGCTGAACTGTGGCATCATGCTGAGGGAGTGCATCCGCCACGAGCCGCTGGCCAAGATCACGCTCTCCTCAGAGCAGTTCTACGACTTCTTCAGATACGTGGAGATGTCCACTTTTGACATCGCATCGGACGCTTTTGCCACTTTCAAAGTGAGTTTCTTTCAAAAGGGGAGGCAATGGGTTAAGAGAGGAGGAGACATAGGGTGGAGGAATAGAGGAGAGTCAAGGACACAGGAGGGCAGGGAAGAGGGTGAGGAGATGGATGGCAGAGATTAGAAGCAGGAGAACAGAGAGAAGGAAAAGGGTGATGAGGAAGACACACTCTTGTCAGAACTAGGATGAGACTAACTAGGACATTCTAGAGCATGGCTGTGTGTAACAGACGTTCCCGTTCTGTGTAGGATCTACTGACGAGACACAAACTCATGAGTGCAGAGTTCCTGGAGCAGCACTATGACCGGGTGAGTCAGACACATACAAGTCTTCTTTTATTTTGGGGATTTTATATTTGATTTGGTAATTGAGGAATAATTACTCACCTTTTGAGAAGCTATATATATATATATATATATATATATATATATATATATATATATATATGAGCTAGTGGTCTGACAACAAATTCACGCTCTGTGAGCTCAGAACAAATTAACTGCTTCAACACGAGCAGCAAATGAATGATGCTCTCTGGAATAAGCAGATAGTTATGCTGTCCCCCCTCCCTCATGTCCTATCTCTCTACTTCTTGTCCTCTCTCTCTCCCTCTTGTCCTGTCTCCCCTTTCTTTCTCTTTTTATCCAGTTCTTCAGCGAATATGAGAAGTTGCTTCACTCTGAGAACTACGTCACTAAAAGGCAATCTCTTAAGGTAAGAAGGAGGAGAAGGGGTGAAGGGAGGAGGAGGAGGGGTCAGAGGGAGCTGCCAGCATTATCCCCATCTGGTGGATGAAGTTGGAATGTATTGAATATATTATTAATGAGTTCATTTAGCAGATGCTTATATTAAAAGTGCCGGAGGGGGGGCTTCAAACCTGCAACCTATTGATCTGAAGTCCAAAGGCTACCCCTGGGCTGCCCCCACTGAAATGTGATTTCTCCTTTTAAGAACCTAGTAATCTTTGATGCTAAGTCAACATAATTCTTTCATCGCAGAAACATTGCAAGACCATGCCCCATGTTGTCTTTCTCTGTGATCAATAGGGATGGGTATTG
Source organism: Hypomesus transpacificus (assembly GCF_021917145.1). Classification (NCBI taxonomy): domain Eukaryota; kingdom Metazoa; phylum Chordata; class Actinopteri; order Osmeriformes; family Osmeridae; genus Hypomesus; species Hypomesus transpacificus. The sequence continues at coordinate 9,473,066 of NC_061074.1, read as the reverse complement.
AGAACCGGTTTTGTAAGGACCCGGTTCCAAATTTCTCAAAAACCGAATATCAATAAGGTCCAAGCTTATCGATACCGCTATCGAGACAAAGTTATATAATGTAACGTTGACTTATGTCTCGAGAAATAAGTAATGTTATTTAAATCAAATCACTGGTGCACAAACATACAACGTTTGACTAATAAAATGTGTAAATTCAATTGAATGGCCTGCCAAACGCCTTTAAACTAAACAAGGAAGAATTTAATTGCCTCACGCCCTTCTTCGCTTAATTTATCATTTTGTTGCTATCTACGATGGCAGAACGCACAAAACGGTCAAAGGCTTGGCTACATTTGATTAAAGCCAAAGATAAAGACAAAGCAAAGTGCAATATATGTTCTAAAGTAATTTCTTGTAAAGGGGGGAAAACAACTGCGTTGAACAAGCACCTCAACGTTGTGCATCAGATAAAGATAAAATGCAGTACTTCGACTGTCTCCAAGTCACAATGGTGCCAACTCCAGCTGCCTTTGCAGGACAATCCTCTGGTGAGCGCACCCCAACTTCGTAGCGAGTTTCCATCGTTGACAATAATACATTTACATTTAGTCATTTAGCAGACGCTCTTATCCAGAGCGATTTACAGTAAGTACAGGCACATTCCCCCCGAGGACAAGTAGGGTGAAGTGCCTTGCCCAAGGACACAACATTATTTGACACGGCGGGAATCGATCCGGTAACCTTCTGATTACTAGCCCGACTCCCTCACCGCTCAGCCATCTGACTCCCCATTTGACAAAAATAAGCCAATTCAGGCCTCAACATCGAACTTCAAAAATTAATTATGAGCAGAGTGTGTTGAAGAAAGACAAGCCTCCCCCCCTCACTGCTGATCATTCAAAACATAGTCACCGCGAGCATGGCTCTGTGGGATGCTTAAGCATCGTGTTAAACAAAAACAGAGACAGAAGAAAATAGGGATAAGATAAGGAAGGTTTGGTTAGCTGGTCATTTAGCTATATCAGGTGCCTTTTGTTGAATTGTGTTCAACTTTTCATAAAGTCGATGAGCGTGACAATGTCACTTTTCGTCAACCAACCAATAGTAGGACCATGTAGTGGACAGATTTAGATTTAGCCAGAGTCAGGATCCATTGTGCCTATATATGCTCCTTTTAGCCAGCCTCCTCCTGAGAGCAACACGTTCCCCTTGTTCTATCTGTTTTACTTAAGAAATAGAAAAGTATCGATAGTGGTATCGATAAAGACTCGAATCGTTAAGCAGTCTCGAAAATGGTTTGTTTTGCAGTATGTGCAAAACTGTGCCGCTAGAATCTTGACCAAGACAGGTGATCAGATCACTCCTATTTTGGAGACCCCACACTGGCTCCTGGTCAAGTTTTTGTGTATATAAAAAAATTCTCATGCTGACCTACAAGGCTCTGCACGGTCTGGCCCATGTTCTTGTCTGAACTTCTAACCCCCTACATTCCTAAACGTGACCATAATAATAATATAAATGTATTTGATTTTATTAAAATTGTTCATATTTGATGTTCTTCCTTCATGTTTCAGTTGCTGGGAGAACTTCTCCTGGACCGACATAACTTCACCATCATGACGAAATACATCAGCAGACCAGACAATCTGAAGCTCATGATGAACCTGCTGAGAGACAAGAGCCGCAACATACAGTTTGAGGCGTTCCATGTCTTCAAGGTGACGTTGAGATCAGACTGGGTGTTAACTTTTTTAAGATGTTACATATTGAGAGGAAGGGCAGTCCAGGACACTATGTTGACTAGCCCTATCACTCATGTATACGATACAGAACTTCACAATACTGACACCCACACTGAAGTAGATTCAGATAAGGCGAGTCCTTCAGCAACACTGTTGTTGTGCTAGCTAACCAAACATCCCAACACTGTTGTTGTGCTAGCTAACCAAACATCCCAACACTGTTGTTGTGCTAGCTAACCAAACATCCCAACACTGTTGTTGTGCTAGCTAACCAAACATCCCAACCCTGTTGTTGTGCTAGCTAACCAAACATCCCAACACTGTTGTTGTGCTAGCTAACCAAACATCCCAACCCTGTTGGTGTGCTAGCTAAACAAACATCCCAACACTGTTGTTGTGCTAGCTAACCAAACATCCCAACACTGTTGTTGTGCTAGCTAACCAAACATCCCAACACTGTTGTTGTGCCAGCTAACCAAACATCCCAACACCCTCCTGCTCCCCCAGGTGTTCGTGGCCAACCCCAACAAGACCCAGCCCATCCTGGACATTCTGCTGAAGAACCAGAACAAGCTCATCGAGTTCCTCGGAAAGTTCCAGAATGACAGAACGGAGGACGAACAGTTCAATGATGAAAAGACCTACCTGGTCAAACAGATCAGAGACCTGAAGAGACCTGCACCCCTGAACGCCTGAGTGGGGGCGGGGGGGGACATCTCCCCCTGAGTGGGTGCGGGGGGCGGTGGGGGACATCTCCCCCTGAGTGGGGGTGGGGGGCGGTGGGGGACATCTCCCCCTGAGTGGGGGTGGGGGGCTGTGGGAGACATCTCACCCATGAGCAGAAGACGTTCTAGTTGAAGGAACATTTGAAGAAACTAACTAAAACACTGTCCCTTGGATGGCCCCAGCCCCTCTGCTGTTGAATCCACGTTTTCACTTTTAGTTTTCTTTCATTTTTAGCTGTCCGGTTTACTTTCAGCAAGACAGAACAAGACAAATTATATATGCTGTTGCTTTCTTGCACATTGATGAACGAAGGTATCCCTCAACAAAAACGACAAAAGTTAAACTACTTTGAACAATAGACAGAATAGACAGAATCCTTGTGTTGTGAAAACTCTTTCTGCATATACTTGTTATTGAAAGGAACTAGCATGGGTGGGTGTTAATTGCATGCATTGAGATGTGTCAGGTGTATGGCTGTACTGGCTCAAGTGTATGGCTGTATACAGGCCTGGTCCAGGTGTATGACTGTATACAGGGCTGGTCCAGGTGTATGACTGTATACAGGGCTGGTCCAGGTGTATGGCTGTATACAGGGCTGGTCCAGGTGTATGGCTGTATACGGGGCTGGTCCAGGTGTATGACCGAATACAGGCCTGGTCCAGGTGTATGGCTGTATACGGGGCTGGTCCAGGTGTATTGCTGTATACAGGGCTGGTCTAGGTGTATTGCTCTATACAGGCCTGGTCCAGGTGTATGGCTGTTTTATAGGGCTGGTCCAGGTGTATTGCTGTATACAGGGCTGGTCTAGGTGTATTGCTCTATACAGGCCTGGTCCAGGTGTATGGCTGTTTTATAGGGCTGGTCCAGGTGTATTGCTGTATACAGGGCTGGTCTAGGTGTATTGCTGTATACAGGGCTGGTCTAGGTGTATTGCTCTATACAGGCCTGGTCCAGGTGTATTGCTCTATACAGGGCTGGTCTAGGTGTATGGCTGTATACAGGCCTGGTCCAGGTGTATGGCTGTATACAGGCCTGGTCCAGGTGTATGGCTGTATATATGGCTGGTTCAGGTGTATGGCTGTTCTAGTCCAGTTAACCTCCAGACTGCAGGTCCAGTGCCAGCTCACACCCACACATCATCGGGTCGAGCGATGGTTGAGTTTAGAGGGGGGGGTGTTCCTGGAGCCTTGTAGCTCCTCTGCTCCGTGTCAAAGGAGAATGGGGATGCATTTGGTCTGATTTGGGTGCATTGTGTTCTGAGACAGGGTAAACATGTACATATGCCGTTTGTTTTCCTTTGTGGATTATTTTTGGTTTTGTTGTTGAACTTTTTACATTTGAATATATATGGATTACATTGAACATCACATTTTTGGGTTAATCGTAATCAAATTTATTTTTAGATGGAAGGGGGATGAATTGATCAATGATCATTTGCATTTCATTTTACTGATGAGAAACTGTTCTTTGTAAATAACATCTAACCTTTAGGACATAATAAATGCGTTGTACAGTGGTGGAATGTCAAGCCGGTAGTCTATATCTGATATTAGCATTTTTTTTTTCAGGTAGATTTTAGAATCTTCTACAAACTGCTAAAAGCATGGGATGGTCTTGTGTGGCAGAGGAGCGATGCTAACCCAGCAGAAAGCTGGCATGTTTGCAGTGTGTGGATGCTCTGGTAGCTAGCTGGAGAACACACAGCTGGTACGCAGCTGGTATGGCTTCTCCTCTGATACTCTTCTGGTATGTTGTACTTCTTCTATGGTTGACCTGGTGTGCTGGCGTAGCTGGGAGTGTTGTGTGGCAACCAGGTAACTACGGGGGCCAGTGTGTCCTAAACTATATACTTGGTACATTCATTGGTTCTTTCATTTCCACTACCATTTCTCCTTAAGTTTAAGCCTTTTTATAAATTCTGGTACAAATATCAATGTGCTTGAACCATCGGGTTCTGACAAATCCGTCAGTAAATTAGCTGTTAGCCAGTCAAACAAATAATAAACGGACCTACAATGCAAAAGGCCCACATTTCCTCACCGCAGTTAGAAATGGCATGTTGCTCGACCAGCTGCATGTTATACGCTTTAAAGGATGTTGTTCTGGAATCTTTTGAAAACGTTCAGTTTTGATTTACGGCTGAAATTTTACTCCCACTCCAGTGCTGTCAGAAGTATCAAAAAGACTTGGGCTCTACAGTCTGAAACTGAAATAAAGGAAAAAGCATTTGGAACAAATGAATCATGTTGTGAAACTGGTATTTGTTTATGGTCCATTAAGCCTCCGCTTTACTATTCTGCCCTCAACTTGTGTTAATCTCAACTACAGTACTGTGCAAAAGTCTTAGGCACAATAAAAGTAAAAAAAAGTTAAAGAAAAATGCCTTAAGAAATAATGAAATACAAAATGTAACAAATGGTTTAGCAAAATTGCACTTTTATACTGCTGCACAAATAAAAAAAAATGATATTACATATATTTATTTGATTAAATGTTGCATTCAAATCTGATACACTTAAACGAAAAAATGTAGCATCATTAAATTTTGATTTACTATAATTCTAATGTATTTTTACTACAAATAGGTACAGTACAAAACTTTCTGCATCACTAAGTATCCTTATCTGCCTCCTCACCGACAAGACACCAGAGATGTCGCCTACTAATTAATAAACTGCTTTGCGCAATTCCTGTGTTGTTCTTAATTACGAATGAAATATTAATAATAAAAGCTGCGTTCATGTACACACCGCCCTCATCGAAACATGTAATTCAAGAAAAGCTGTAGTATTTCATTGAAGAAATACAGCATAAGACATTATTTGTGTAAAAAATCTTGGGTGCCCAAGAGTTATGCACAGTACTGTATATAACAGACTACATCATATAAATTATCAGTTTACTATGGGTGCAAAACCGAACCTCAAAAAAACGAAATTCAGAGAAGCTATGTAGGCAGTGTATTTTTTTGTGTTCGGTTTTTCGGTTTCCTCCGTGGCCCCCCTGAGCTGACTGAAAAAACGTTTTTCTTCTTCTAGTAGTCATCATGAACCAAGGAGGGGACACTGCAGCCTTTTTTGCCCCAGTAAATAAAAAGGTTTGAGAAACATATCACGGTATTGAGAGAGTTGAGGAGCTGGGAGAGGGAGAGCATTTTGTATGATTTTAATGTAAAGCCAAATTAATGGATTTAATGTTTAAATATCATTTGTTTACGTTTTTTAATGTGTCCCTCTGATTAAACACTGACACCCCCTTGGCCCGCCCAGTAAAATTAGTCTAGAACCGCCACTGCCCTCAGCATCCTGACGTGCTTCCCTGCCAGCCACTAGCCGGCGTAATCGTGCTTGTCCCTTTAACGGCGTAAAAAATCTACTTCCGTCTGACAGACAAAACATATCTAGGCTACAGTAACGGTGTCAAGAGATTAAAAAGGTATCCTGTGAAGAAGAACCGCGTCTGCTGCTGCAGGTCTTTCTCATCAACAACTATGGTGAAGATAACCTTCCATTCTGTCGCGGGACAGAAAGTCGAGAAGGAGAATGACTGCGACAAGACTGACGTTCTGATCCCCCATCAGATGGTGAGTTGACACAAATATTTTATTGCGTTTAGAAAAATAAAAACACTACCCGTCGATGGTTTTTCGGAGGACAAATATCTAAATTATATTTTTGGTGTAACACAAACACAAAATATAACATGTCTTGGTTAGACACGACCTTTGGCTCTGAGCACCTTTATTTCCTCTCTACCTGCAGAGTGACGGCTTGAGCCGGATTATGTTAGACAGCATCCATCGCCATTTGGCCCGAAAGAAAACGAAGCTCTGCGTTGAGCTGCAAGGTCTTTGAATAAATATCGGCCTTATGCCAAACGTCTCACAGAAAACAATGAGAACAGTTGAAATGTAAATGAGCACATCGTGAAAAGGAGCCTTGAACATGGAGATGTCATTGTTCTGTAATACGACATTAAGGGTTTCTCTGCCCTAAATGGTGGCACAGATAGTGACAACCCCTACCAAGCGTAAATGTTTGAAAAAGACAAATATATTGCGACATTCTGCACCATTGCAAATGAAGATGCAATCAAAGGGGGATATACCGTGCAGTTGGCTACTTGGGAAGTTCTTAGAGCCAGGACCTACACCTCATTACTTCCGAAGCTGAAGAAAACAAATTCCACCCCACTAGTTCGACTCAATCACGAAACTAAGTTTAGCGGTTGTTATCCGTTGTACAACAAGCTACACAACCTTGATATTTTTTCGAGCTGGTGTGGGTATACATTTGCTGAAGATGAAGGTCAGGGTTAGTGAGCACACTGATTCATATTCGGGTTTTTGGTCTTCATGGTATCTTGATAGAAAAACTGATTTGATCGTGTCAAACATTGTCAGTGCAAGAACTCTTTTATCACTCGGGCCTCGAGAAAGGTAGGGCGAAAGAGCGAGAGAGAGATGGAGATATAAAAAGAGAGGGAGAGACCGTAAATAAATGGGAGATAGACAGACGGACAAACAGGAACATGGAGAGTACAGACACAGAAAGTGTTACCTACCACAACTCAGTTTTTCACAGGCCTCTGCTGCCAAACCAACAGTGAACAGATCTTCACTAACAGTTGTAGCATGTAAGTGTTCACCTTGTAGATATAGAGCCGGTTTTCGTGCTAGGATCACTTGCCGTCAAAACTATTCCTTATTCCATATTCTTTGCTGTGGAGGCACAGGTGAACGAAGCCTATAAGGAGCGTTACAGCCGTGACCTCAGGGCTGTTGGACTTCTCAGGCCTGCTTCCACACAGTACAAGCAATTTTTTCTATGAATCCAAGCAATTTTTCTGGCTATGCAGGAAATCAACGTCAGTTTTTTACTACTGTACCTGCCTAAAAATAGTCTTTGTAGCTTCATCAGAAACTGGTGTCATCACCGGACCTACCTGCATGAGACATTCTATGCTACTACGGCAGGTCCATTGCCAGTCTGCCAGCCCAGACTCAGAGGAACACGGCCAGATGGAGTGAGAGACTGGAGGCGTTCTGGGTGTGAAGTCTGGTGCTACTCTAGATAGTTTGTTTCAGAGTCCTCCATTGCTACTGCTTCCAGTGCATTGTGGGAAAGATATTTTCTGATAGAGGATGCCTTTTAAGAGGAAATACCTTTTCTAGGATTATAGGATCCTCATCTTCTTCCTGTTCACTGCAATCTTGAGTTCATTCAGTATTGTGTGTGTGCACATGGTTTATCAGGGGACACTGTTTGCATATGTTTTGGTATTTATGAATAACACGTAGGGACGTGTGTGTATGTATCCATGTGTGTATGTATCTCTGTGTGTGTGTATTCTTCCAGGATGAGGAGGATGTGGAGCTGCCAGTGCGTCCCAGAAGGTCTCCTCTGAATGGGCTGTGCTGCCTGACCTTCTTCCTGGTGGTGTTCATGTCCGGCCTGGTGCTGGCCTCCATCTACGTCTACCGCTGCTACTTCATACCGCATGTAAGGGGGGCAGGGGGTGCCGGGCAGTCTGTGTGTGGGGATTTAACAGATGCATTCATCCACAGGAACATATGGGGGGAATTCAAACTGGCAATACTTTGAGTTACTGATCTACATCTTCCCCAAAATGCTGCATGGAGTCTGCAAGTCCTGCATTGTCATCCTGACCTTAAATTAACTCCTGACTTGTTCTGACGTTCTCCTCCTTCATGCTGTGTGGAACCCAGAACCCAGAGGAGAACCTGTTCCACTGTCGGGTTATGTACGAGGACTCTGTGTATGCACCGCTGCGCGGCCGGCAGGAGTTGGAGGAGCGTGTGGGGATCTTCCTGGAGGAGAACTATGAGCAGATCAGTGTGCCTCACTTTGGAGGCAGCGACCCTGCTGACATCATCCATGACTTCCACAGAGTGAGGAACAGCTTTCTGATGCAACCAGTTTCAGATACAGAAATATATAAAGAATAATCTGATCTAGGGGTGGGAATCTTTTGGTACCTCACGATTCGATTTGCAATTTTTTATTACATATTTTTTCATAAAAAATTATAATATTAATAAAAATAACATTGCAAAAAACAGTTTTTTTACATTTGTGAATCGATGTGAATCGCTAGAAGACTGAATCGAGATTCAAATGTGAATCGATTTTTTCCCCCCACCCCAAGTTTTTATGTAGCAGGCATGTGGAAGTGATGGATGGGGATTACAACCTGAACTCACTGGGAGATGTATCTTTGCTGACATGTAATATTGGAGATCACAGAACTGTTAGTGTAGTGTAACAATGGTTCATTTTTACATTAAATAATCTAGCAGATACTTTTATCCAAACTAACCTACAAATAGTGCATAGAAAGTACAGCCAGAAATCAAGGATCCCAAGTACATAGTTCTAACATAGTGATCCAAGATTGCGCCGCAGATTGGCGAATAAACCTGATTCTAATTCTAACAGTGTTTTAGTGTTCAGAGGCTGTATTTAGCACTCAGTGTAAAGCAACCCTACAGTGCTACACAGTACAGTGCTACACAGTACAAAGTGAAGTACAGCAGTGGACGTGAGGTTTTGTGACCTGTATCCTCCCCCGTCTATGTCCAGGGTCTGACGGCCTACCATGACATCGCTCTGGATAAGTGCTACGTCATCGAGCTGAACATCAGCATTGTCATGCCCCCACGCAACCTCTGGGAGCTGCTGGTCAATGTCAAGGTGAGGCTGGTCACAGTCAAGGTGAGGCTGGGCTGGTCAAGGTGAGGCTGGTCAAGGTCAAGGTGAGGCTGGTCAAGGTGAGGCTGGTCACAGTCAAGGTGAGGCTGGGCTGGTCAAGGTGAGGCTGGTCACGGTCAAGGTGAGGCTGGTCACGGTCAAGGTGAGGCTGGTCAACGTCCAGGTGAGGCTAGTCACGGTTGAGGTGAGGCTGGGCTTGATGTTTAGCTGGAGGAACACTGGCTTTCTGTGTGTCTGTCTCTCTCTTACTCCCTCACTGTGTCTCAATGTAAAAAAAAAAAAAAACTGGTAATGTTGAGCTGACAGCCCTTCCCTTCCATCTCTTTCCCCTGCCCTGTGTGTGTGTATGTTTGTGTGTCGGGTGTGCGCGCAGAGGGGGACGTACCTGCCCCAGACCTACATCATCCAGGAGGAGATGGTGGTGACAGGAAAGGTGTACAACATGCGCCAGCTGGGACCCTTCATCTTCCATCTGTGTAACGGCAAGGACACCTACCGCCTGACCCGCAGAGCCAGCCGGCGCCGTGAGTGGAGGAAAGGGGGCAGGGGAGGGGGAGTGGTGGGGTGCGGAGGGGGTAGGGTAGAGTAGGTTAGGGAGGAGTAGGGGAAGGTGGGGTAGAGAGGGAGAGTAACTTACTTGAGTTTCTTTACTCCAGCCTGTTACTGAGTATTTGAATTCTAGTCTAACAAATATGTTTGCTCTCTCTCTCTCTCTCTCTGTCTCTCTCTCTCTCTCTCACAGGCATCAACAAGCGCGAGGCCAAGAAGTGCCATCACATCCGTCACTTTGAAAACACGTTTGTGGTTGAGACCGTTATCTGTGACTAAGTTTACCTTCTCCGTCAGCTCTAACAGTTTTTGCACCCAAAGCAGCTGTAGCACATTCTTGTGGATTTACTTTGTTATGTACCAGTTGCACTTTACTATTTAGTTTCCTCTTCTGATTCTTGAGTTAATATATTCTTAATGGTGATGGTCTCATTGTGTTTCCCTCAGAATGTAGCAGCGTCATTTAACCAGTAATTATTCTGTTACAAAGACTTTTTCCACACAAGGGAATTGCATGATGCCCTCTGTTGTCAGGGGAGATGACAGTTTCCACTTGTTGTCACACTGACTGTTTTCCTTTCCTGCTCTTGAGAAGACTGTACCCTGCCCCCCTCCTGTAACAGTACCCAGTAGTTGAAGACGTTGAGCTGACATCAGCTCTGATGTTCAACAGGGGCATTCCTTTGCTGGTTTTCTGTGTCACTCACTGCCTGCTTTACCACCACCACCACCACCAGACTGCACTTGCTTCTACCTCTCCTCCTCCTTTCCTCTTTATCTGTAATCCTTGCTAGTCATGTGGACATATAGAAAAGTGTGCAAGTGAACTAGGTCAGTTTTTAGTCTAGCGGCCGTGTGGGTCTGTGTACTAGGGCTTGTTTGAGTACAGTAGACCCCAGACCCCCTGTCGACACTTTCTCCTCATCCCTAACCTGTGGACAACATATTTATTATACTAGATATTCTTTTTGTCCTACTATTTTTGGCAATCAATGTTTCTGCAAACGCTTTCAAAACGTCCCTTCTTTATTCACCTTCTGCATGTAACTGCTGTTTAGAATATGTTCCTTTAGTCCCGAGTCAGAGACTGGACTGCAGTCATACGTGCTGACTTGGAGCTCTTCCTATATCAGATGATTATATACCCTGGGTTGATCTGTATATTTTGTCTGCTGGTGAAGTCTATCTGTGAATAAAGTAGATCAAATGGGGTTATGTTTTTCCTTTGAACTTTCTATCACAGCGGAACTTTGCGGGTAGTGACACCCTTGCTTTGGTTTGCATCAGACAGTCTGGTTCAGCTGTGTGCTCAAGTTTCCTTCATAGGAAGACGTCAAGACTGAGGCACCTGGGGAAAGGGGGCTGTATCACGTGTATGTTTTTAGCTCTCCAGGACAGATCACGTCTTGCAGTCTTAAGAGTCCTTAACAGTACATTTCAGTGTTGTTTGACTTTGAATTGTAAATCTCGAATTATGACATTGTTGGGCTAATACATGTCACACATTCAAAGAAAATATACTTTATTATTAATAATCAAAGACTCCACATGCAAGGGTAAGTCAAAAGATACCAACTTCAGTTAATCTTTGAATCAACTTCAGCGCCTTGTGGCCTCCAGGATCAGCATGCTAACGTCCGACTGTCATGGGATTTATCAAGAGGGATCTTGACGTCAGATGCGTCTTCTTCCAAAATCCATCAAGAGAAAAGTAGTACCACAGAGGGTCCAGACAGCAGTTGATGTTGGCAAGATCAGCAGCCACAATCAGCAGGCACACCAACACACAATCCCTCTCTCTTTCTGTCTATTTCCCAGTCTCTCGTACTCTCTCTCGCCCTTTAAGCCTTCCAGGCATCAGCCGGCGTCCGCAGGTGCCATGTCAGCAGAGGGAAGACCCATGGCCAGCAGCCGGTCCAGGGCGATGAAGGTGATGAAGAGCACGCTTGCTCCTCGCGGCATTGACGAACACCCTGGCCGACAGTGCCAGGTGGCACATGGAGACGGTGGAGGAGGAACTCAGGCCGTGACGACTTAGCAGCACCCAGAGGGACGGCGTTCAGCAGGAGACCCAACGCTATAACACCACTTTCTTCTAGGGACAAGTGACCTTTGTGGCGGGGAGAAACTGGGCTAACCACAGGAAATGACATTTACACATATCATTTAGAAAGAACATCTACTGCAGTAACATTCTGAGAATTCTGTCGTTTCAGTTGAAAAACCTTCCATATGAAATGTCAGTTGATTTCAGTGATTATTTTAGATACACGTGGCACAACTCAAGTCAGTTAAACCTTCTGGAATGTTTTGTAAATGTTAAAAAACATCAAATAATAATTCTTTAGGGAAAGTTGACAGTTAAATACTGTCCCAGTCTTTAGCCATTGTGGCCCTGGAGCAGTGACTGTAGTTTTCAGTACTGTTGGTAAGATTCTACACTACTCCATCATTGACAGATACCTACAAATCAGGAGCAAGAAGCATTACTAGGTTTACCCCTCCCCACTCTGAGCAATGAGGTTCATTTCTCTTGGGACTTTGTCTAAAACATTTTTACTGTTGCCTGGGAGCAGGTTCTGTTTCCCCAGCCCCTCTACATTCCCTCTGGTGGACAGCCGGCGTCGCTCCAGCCGGGCTGATAGCAGGTTCTCCTTCAGAATGAGGTAGTAGCACATCCCGTCCGTCAGGCAGTTGACGCTGCTCACGCACGCGCTGATGTGCACCATGTCCCGCAGTGGTGTGATGATGTCTTTGCCCGCTTGCCCGCGCTTGGCCAGGAAGTAGATGAGCGCCATCACGTGGTAGGGGATGAAGCACAGCAGGAAGGCCACCAGGTTGGTCAGAACCACCTTCACAGACTTGTTGTTCCTTAGTTTCTGGTCTAGCGGGTTCCTTCGGCGCAGGTTCCTCAGGATCTGCATCACACGCACTGAGAAGAACACCATGGCGCCGGTGCAGGCGGAAAACACGGCCTCCATGAGCACGATAATCCACAGCTTGTTCCAGGTTTCGTCTGAGAAACCCTGGAAGCAGTATGCGTTGCCATCCTTGCTGTGCAGGTCATAGACCGGAGCCGTGGCAGAGAACACAAGCACCCACAGCAGCAGGCTCACCAGCGCGGCCTTGCGCGGAGAGCGCAGGTGCTTGGACTCAAAGGGGAACTGCAGGGAGATGTAGCGGTCGGCCGAGATGCAGACAATGAGGATGATGCTGCCGTAGATGTTGACGAACACCAGGCTCTCCAGAAAGGTGCAGAACCCAGTCCCCAGCGCCCACAAGTGGTTGTAGGCGTACATCTTAAAGGGCAGGGAGAAGATCAGCAAGCTGTCATTGATTACCAGGCTGGTGAGGTAGAGCGT